>NC_133666.1:413453613-413753613 GCF_037893015.1 Macrotis lagotis
GAGACCAGTTTCAAACTCTCATGGTCCCGATTCCAAGGCCAGTATTCTAGCCACTGTAACACTGTACCACTGCCAGCTGTCAGATATAATTGATATTATAGGTATTTTTTATGAATATCCCCACACCCACTTTTGAAAGCTTTTTTACAAGGGCAGATATCTGTAGGGAAAGGAAAATGAAGTGATGGGTGAATATGATAAATATAGAGAAGTATAGATTGATTTAAAGTAAACAAAAGATAAGAAAACAATATGCCTAATGGCTACAAAAATATAGCAACCTTGAAACAATTAAAAATGAGTGTTATGGATTTCTAAGTCACAAGTTCAACAATATAAAGGAATAAACATATATTCTAATACCCATAACCTCTCAAATCTCTTCAAAATAGAAATTAGACATTAAAGATAAAGCAAATTCAGTTGTCCCCTGATCTAGGACAATCAGCATTAAAAAGGTGATTCTTAGTTAACCCAGCATCCCTTCCCCAATTCCCATATTAACTGTATTGAGATTCTAATAGGATACCCAAGGACATAATTCAGTCTTATGACAAAACCCAATGCTCCCTCCCTTTTTTTTAGTGTCATAGGAAACTAAATCCAGGCTATGGACATTTGTCCTGACTGTGACAGACACCACTGCATCCACAGACCTTCAGATACAAAAGCCTGATTCACAACCTTATAGCACTCTAAAGCTCTGGACTAAGGCTGCTTGTGTGGACAACCCAAAAAAGACCAGCACAGGTAGCACTGTGGAAAACAATCCATAGCACTAGGGCTGCAAAGATACACATTGCCAGGGCTTGGGCATCAACAGGATACACGAAATTTGAAGAAAAGAACACAACATTCAGAAGGGAGCCAGTTCTGACCACCCAAAAGTCACTTGGATTAGAAACCTAGGCTGATGAATTGTGAATTGCTCAGTACGAGAGGAGATTGAGATGCTTTGAAATTGAGTTCCCAAGGAAATCCCCCTGTTGGGGAGGGAGTCAGGAAGTGAATGATAAGAGAAATAAGAAGGTCAGGAAGTAAAAACTATTACTAAAGATTTCAGGAAAAAGAAAATTCAAAGTTCTTGAATTTAAGCAACTTAAACCAAGAGGGAAAATAGTAACAACAGAGGGGAAATATTGCCTCCACATCTATTAAGTGATCAAGTATCTATAGAAATACTGTATAACACTATTCATAAATATTGTTAAGGTATACCACATTATATTATGAATACTACAAAAATAAAGGAAAATGATCCTACACATTATGAGACAGAGGATCCTATATAATTTGAGAAAAAAAGCTCATAATATGCTGTTCTTGAGTAGTTCAAAAGAGACATTAGTATTATGAGAGAAAAATTTAGAGCCTTCACAGCATTAATAATGATAAGAATAGAAAAAAACAACTGGAATATGCAAAAGCAATGTCCATTAAAGAAACAAAAGAGAGGAAAATAGATTGGGAATGAAAATACATAGGACTGAAGAACAACTTAGGGGGCGGCTAGGTGGTGCAATGGATAAAGCACCGGCCCTGGAGTCAGGAGTCCCTGAGTTCAAATCCTGTCTCAGACACTTCATAATTACCTAGCTGTGTGGCCTTGGGCAAGCCACTTAACCCCATTTGCCTTGCAAAAACCTAAAAAAAAAAACTTGGAAGGAAAAAAAAACAATACAGCATAACTGCAAATAGAGCATCCTGACCTCAAAGACAGAATCCATAGAGAAATAGTAAGAATTATAGGTTTCTCAAAAGAACATGACAGAACAAAAAAGCTAAATTACATAATTCAGGAAATAATAATAGAAAACTTCTCAGAACTTTTTAAAGTAGAAAATAATACCAATTAAAAAATTCACAGATAGCCTTTAGAGGAAAAAAATATTCAAGATTGAACCACCAAAAAACCATAATGGTTAAATTCAATTTTATCAATTCTGTTCAGAAACAAGAAACTCCTTGAGTAGTCAAAAGAAAAATGTTGAAATACAGAGGGAAAGAAATTTGAAGGATACAAGACTATTCTATAGCTACTTAAAAAGACTAGAAAGGATGGCATATTCCCTTCTATGAAAATGCTTTTCCAAAATCAGTGGAGATAAAGAAGTGGCCCAGAGTAATCTACCATTAAATCTTAACCATATGGGAAAAACAGAATTACAATCATAATTATATTAATCATAATAAATGTCTTAAGCAAGTTAATTTTAAGCTCAGTTTACTAAAATATTTTATGAAAACATTTGGGAGTTCTGGAAAACTATCCATTTTATTTAATTATTCAACATAAAGAACATTTTTTTCTTTCAATTGAACAAAATAAAAATTAATTAATTAATTAATTAAACCTTAATGAAACACCAATAAAGATGGACATTCAATAATAAAGAAAACCAGAACTGAAGAGAGCATTTGCTTCCAAAAGAAAAATTAAACATTGTGAGAAGTTATCTCATTCCAAACTTTGCAGAGGTAGGAATTTGATAGTTGAGGACTTTGCTTCTATTTTTGATATATCAATTAGTTTTGCTATTTATTTTTCCCTTCTTCCTCTTTTTCTTTGCAAAAAAAAAAAAAAACTCCTTAGTAGAGCGAGGGGAAAGGATACCAAAGAAAAATTAGGCAATAAAACATTTATTAAATTATAGGGATCTTAAATAAAGTCATCAATAAATTGAATAAAAATCTAAACCATGATTTTTCATGTACATTCACCAACTTGGATATTGTGGAATGTGAAATTCATTTCAAAGATGCCAAATCATTTGGTAAGGAAAAGAGAAATTTCTTTTTGTCTCTCTTCTTTCTTTTCTATTCTTTTAATTTTAATTATTTTTATTTTTTAAGGCATTAGGGTTAAGTGATTTGCCCAAGGTCACACAACTAGGCAAATATTAAGTGTTTGAGGCCAAATTTGAACTCAGGTCTTCCTGACTCCACTGTATCATCTAACTTCCCTTTCTTTTCTAATCTATTCTACTAATTCTAAATCTTTGGGAGCTTTTAATGAAGGTAAATGTAATTCAAAAATTGGAAATATTCAGTAGAGTTAATTTTCTCCCCCTTATCTCATAATTAGAATATATTTGTTATGCATTTGGGTCTTTTATTTTGTTCAATGCCAAATGTTTTCATTAAGTATTTTAGTAAACTGGGATAAATTAAATTACTTAAGACATATTTACTATATAATTTTTATAATTATGATTGTAATTCAATTTTTCCCATATAGTTAAGCATTTAATAGTTTCACAGATAGATTAATGCTATTGTTTCCTGAAGTTCATTAGTAAGATATTTATGAAATTGCAATGAGAATATTTTAAGGACTATTGTTTTTTTTTGTTTACCTTTTTTGTAGGGTTTTTTTTTTTGCAAGGCAATGGGGTTAAAGTGGCTTGCCGAAGTCCACAGGTAATTATTAAGTGTCTAAGGCCAGATTTGAACTCAGGTACTCCTGACTCCAGGGCCAGGGGCTCTATCCACTGTGCCACCTAGCTGCCCCTGTTTATCTTTTTTTTTTTAAGAAAGATTTTATTTATTTTGAGTTTTACAATAGTCCCCCACATTCTTGCTTCCCTCCCTACACCCTCCACAGAAGGCAGTCTGTTAATCTTTACATTGTTTCCACGGGATACATTGATCTCAGTTGAATGTGATGAGAGAGAAATCATATCCTTAAAGAAGAAAAACAAAGTATGAGATAGCAAAATTACATAATAAGATAACAATTTTTTCCCCCTAATTTGAAGGTAATAGTCTTTGGTCTTTGTTCAAAGACCACAATTCTTTCTCTGGATACAGATGGTATTTTCCATTGCAGATAGTCTAAAATTGTCCCTGGTTTTTGTACTGACGGAAAGAGCAAGTAGATCAAGGTTGATCATCACCCCCATTTTGCTGTTAGGGTGTACAATGTTTTTGTAGTTCTGTTCATCTCACTCAGCATCAGTTCATGAAATCCTTTCAGGCTTCCCTAAATTCCCATCCCATCCTGGTTTCTAATAGAGCAATAGTGTTCTATGACACACACATATACCACAGTTTGTTAAGCCATTCCCCAATTAAAGGACATTCACTTAATTTACAATTCTTTGAGACCACAACCAGGGCTGCTATGAATATTTTTGTACAAGTGATGTTTTTACCCTTTTTCATCATCTCTTCAGGGTATAGACCCAGTAGTGGTATTGCTGGATCAAAGGGTATGCACATTTTTGTTGTCCTTTGGGCACAATTCCAAATTGCTCTCCAGAAAGGTTGAATGAGTTCACAGTTCCACCAACAATATATTAGTGTCCTAGATTTCCCACATCCCATCCAACATTGATTATTGTCCTTTCTGGTCATATGGACCAGTCTGAAAGGTATGAGGTGGTAACTCAGAGATGTGTTAATTTACATTTTTCTAATAATAAGCAAGTATTTGGAGCAAATTTTCATATGACTATGGATTGCATTGATTTCTTCATCTGTAAGTTGCCTTTGTATAACCTCTGGCCATTTGTCAGTTGGGGAATGGCTTAGTTTTTGAAAATTTGACTCAGTTCTGTATGTATTTTAGAAATGAGTCTTTTGTCAGAAATACTAGATGTAAAGATTGTTTCCCAATTTACTACGTTTCTTTTGATCTTGGTTACAGTAGTTTTTGTCTGTGCAAGAGCTTTTTAATTTAAGATAATCAAAATTATATAGTTTGTTTTTAATTATGTTCTCCATCTCTTCCTTGGTCATAAACTGCTCCCCTTTCCATAGATCTGAAAGGTAACCTACTCTTTGATCTTCTGGTTTTCTTATAATACCATTTTTTTTATGTCTAAATCCTATATCCATTTGGATCTTATCTTGGTATAGAGAGCATGGTGCTGGTCTATTCTGTTTCTTCCATACTAACTTCCAATTTTCCCAACAGTTTTTATTGAAGAGAGTTTTTATCTCGATAACTGGACTCTTTGGGTTTATCAAACAGCAGATTACTATAATAATTTCCTGCTATTGCACCTAGTTTATTCCACTTATTGACCACTCTATTTCTTAGCCAATACCAGACAGTTTTGATAACTGATGTTTTATAATATAATTTTAGATTAGTAAGGCAAAGCCACCTTCTTTTGCACTTTTTTTTCATTGAAACCCTGGAAATTCTTGACTTTTTATTTCTCCATATGAAATTACTTACATTTTTTTCTAACTCATGAAAGTAACTTTTTGTAATTTTGATTGATAGGGCACTAAACAGGTAGTTTAGTTTTGGTAGAATTGTCAATTTTGTTCTATTAGTTCGACCTACCCATGAACGGTTGGTGTTTGCTCAGTTATTTAAATCTGATGTAATTTGTGTGAGAAGTGTTTTGTAATTTTTTTCAAAAAGTTTTTGAGTCTTCCTTGGCAGGTAGACTCCCAGGTATTTTATATTGTCTGAGGTTACTTTGAATGGGATTTCTCTTCTCTTTCTAGTTCTTTCTGCTGTATCTTGATAGTCATATATAGATATAGATATAGATATAGATAGATATAGAGATAGAGATAGGTATAGATGATATAGATATAGATATAGATATAGATATAGATATAGATATAGATGTATATATGTTGAAGATTTACGAAGGTTCATTTTATATTCTACTATATTGCTAAAGTTGCTAATTGTTTTCAGTAGTCTTTTGGATGATTTCTTGGTATTCCTATGTATACGATCATGCCATCTGCAAAGAGTGAGAGTTTTGTCTCTTTCTTCCCAATTTTAATTCCTTCATTTTTTTCTTCTCTTATTGCTGTGGCTAACATTTCTAATACATCATTGAATAGTAGTGGTGGTAATGGGCATCTTTGTTTCACCCCTGATCTTATTGGGAATGTCTCAAGTCTATCCCCATTGCATATAATGCTTGTTGATGGTTTCATATAGATACTACTTATTATTCTAAGGAACAAACCATTTATTCCTACACTCTGTACTGTTTTTAGTAGGAATGGGTACTGTATTTTTCCAAAAGCTTTTTCAGCATCTATTGATATGATCATATGATTTCTGAGAGGGTTGTTGTTGATATAATTGAGTATACTAACAGTTTGCCTAATATTGAACCAACCCTACATTTCTGGGATAAATCCTACTTGATTATAATATATTTTCCTAGTGATAACTTGTTGTAATCATTTTGCTAAGATTTTATTTAAGATTTTCACATCTATATTTATCAGGGAGATAGGTGTATAATTTTCTTTCTCTGTTTTAACTCTTCCTGATTTAGGTATCAGCACCATATTGGTATCATAGAAAGAGTTCTGTCATCACCTATTTTTTCCTAAGATTTTATATAGAATTGGAACCAATTGTTCCTTAAAAGTTTGATAGAATTCACTTGTGAATTCATCTGGCCCTGGAGAGTTTTTTTAGGGAGTTCAATAATGGCTTGCTGAAATTCTTTTCTGAGATAGGGCCATTTAGGTTTTTAATTTCCTCTTCATTTAATCTTGCCAAGTTATATTTTTGTAAATATTTGTCTATTTCACTTAGATTGTCAAATTTATTGGCATAGAGTTGGGTAAAATAATTCTGAATTATCCCTTCAATTTCCTCCTCATTGGTGGTGAGTTCACCTTTTTCATTTATGATACTAGCAATTTGGTTTTTGTCTTTATTTTTTTAATCAAATGAGTGGAGGTTTATCAATTTTATTGGTTTTTTTCATAAAACCAAATCTTGGTTATATTTATTAGTTCAATAGTTTTCTTTCTTTCAATTTATTAATTTCTCCTTTAATTTTTAGAATTTCTAATTTCATATTTAATTTGGGTTTTTTAATCTGTTCTTTCTCTCTTTTTTAGTTGCATATTTAGTTCATTGATTTCTTCTTTCTCTAATTTATTCACATAAGCATTTAAAAATATAATATATCCCCAGACAGCTGCCTTGAGTGTATCCCATAGGTTTTGGTATGTTCTTTCATTATTGTCATTATCTAAGATGAAATATTAATTCTTTCTATTATTTGTTGCTCGATCCACTAATTCTTTAAAATGAGGTTATTTAGTTTCCAATTAGTTCAGAGTTTATATCTTCATGGCCTAGTATTACATATTATTTTTATTGTATTATTATCTGAGAAAGATGTATTCACTATTTCTGCCTTTCAGCAACTGATCATTAGGTTTTTACATCCTAGTACATGGTCAATTTTTGTGTAAGTGGATTGCACTGCAGAAAAAAAGATAATCCTTTCTATCCCCATTCAATTTTCTCCATAGGTCTATCATATCTAGGTTTTCTAACAATCTATTTACCTCCTTAACTTCCTTTTTTTATTTTATGATTAGATTTATCTGAATCTGAGAGTGGGAGGTTGAGGTCTACCACTAGTAGAGTTTTGCACTCTATGTCTTCCTGTAGTTCCTTCAACTTCTCCTCTAAGAATTTGAATGCTGTACCATTGGGTGCATACAAATTTATTATTGAAATTACTTTATTGTCTATGGTATTTTTAGGAGGATTTAGTTTCCTTCCTTATCTCTTTTAATGCTATCTATTTTTGTATCTGCTTTGAGAGAAGGATTGCTATTCCTGATTTTTTCACTTCAGCTGAAGCAAAATATATTTTATTCCAAACTTTTACCTTTACTCTATATGTATCTCTCTGTTTCAAATGATTTTCTTGTAAGCAGCATATTACAGGATATTGGTTTTTAATCCACTCTGCTATCCATTTATGTTTTAAGGGAGAATGCATCCCATTCACATTAAAAATTGTAATTAATAAGTCTTTATTTCCCTCTGTGCTATCTTACTTCTGTTTGTATTTTTCCCCTTTTTTCCCTTTATCCATATTCCCCAGTGTTTTGTTTCTGAATACCACCACCTTTAGTGTTTTTGCCCTCTTATATAAACCCCATCCCCCTTTCTTTCTCCTTTCCCTTTTTCCTCTTCTTCCTTTCCTTCTGTTAGTTCCCCCTTTTTCCTCCCCCTCCCCATCCCCCCTCTTCCTGTTCCCCCTTTAATACTTGAAAGTTAAGGTAAGTTTTTTAACTTAACTGAGTGTGTCTAAGTTAACTTTAAGCCAAGTCTGATGAGATGAACATTCAGGTGGTTCTCATCTCCTCCTTTCTTCCTCTCAATTGCAATAGCTCTTTTGTACCTCTTGATGTAATGAGACTTAACCCTTTCAGTCTCCTCCCATCTCCTTACTGCCCCCCCCCTTAAAGAGGTGTTGTTTTTAAATCATTCTATCTGTCTCACAGCAAAGTTATGAGTGTCCCTCACTTCTTGCTATGTATATTCTCTATAAAAAGTTACAATTCTCAAGCGTTATGAGGTTCTTTCTCCCAAGTGGGTATATAGCCTGATCTTTTTGGATAACAGTTTTTTCTTTACCCTTTTTTTTAACCTTTTCATGTGGCTCTTGGGCCTTCTGCTTGATGTTCAAATTTTCTATTTAGCTCTAGTCTGTACATCATGAAATATCGGAAGTCTCCCATTTCATTAAATGTCCATCTTTTCCCCGATAGAGAAGGCTCAGCTTTGCCAGGTAGTGGATTCTTGGCTGCATTCCATCACTTGCTCTTTGGAATATCTCATTCCAGGTCCTTCAATCACTTAATGTTGCTGTGCCTAGGTCCTGAGTAATCCTCACTGTGGCTCCTTGGTATTTAAATTTTTGTTTCTTTCTGACTGCTTTCAGGATTTTTTCTTTTATCTGATAGTTCTGGAATTTGGCCACAACATTCCTTTGTGTTTTTATTTTAGGATCTCTTTCTGGAGGGGATTGATATATTCTTTCAATAACTATTTTTTCCTCTGGTTCCATGAAATCAGGGCAATTTTCCATCACTAAATCCTGTAGCATTAAATCCAGGCTTTTTTCCCTCTTCAATGTTTTCAGGAAGTCCTATAATTCTCAGGTTCTCCCGTCTTGATCTTTTCTTGAGGTCAGTGGTTTTGCTGATGAGGTATTTTATGATTTTTTTTCAATCTTTTGGTTTTGATTAACACAATCTTGTTGTCTCATGAAGACATTAGTTTCTACCAATTCCTTTCTTTTTTTAAGAGAAGATTTTTCTTCATTTATCTTTTGTGACTCCTTTTCCAGTTGGTTAATTCTATTTTTGAAGGAGTTTTCCATTTGCCCAAGTGTAGTTTTGAGAGAATCGTTTTCTTTTTGCCTTTGCCCAATTGAAGATCTGAGAGAGTTATTCTCATTTTGTATTTGTCCAATTTATTTTCCCAAAGCTTTGTTTTCTTGTTGCGTGATGTTAATTTTCTCTTGCAATGTGTTAATTTTCTCTTGAGTTTCTTTTTCCAGTTTTTCCAATTGATTTTTAAACTCCTTCCTGATTTCTTCAAGGAAGTCTTTCTGGGTTGGAGACCAATTCATATTCTCCTCAGCAGTGCTAGATCTCTCTGGGTTAGAATCTGTTTATTCTAAGTATTTCTCCATGGGTCCCCCTTTACTCTGGCCTTTCTTCATCTTTTTTTAGGATCTTGTGTTGCATGGGGCTGGCTCTCAGAGGTTTGCTTTTGAAGACCCTAGAGGCTTTATGCACTTAGCTTAGCAATTCCAAGGGCCAGTCGGTAGGGGGCACTGGTTGCTTTCTCTGGAGCATTTGGGGCCCTCAGCAGCAGGGTCTGAGTTGACCTGGAACACTGGATTGGGCCCTGGGGGAGTCTCTTTTGGTTGAGTGAACCTTGATGACCACACCTTAGGGGGTGGGGGTTGTTATTGTTTGTTGAGGAAAGGGCTCTTCTGAAAGTATGGAGCTCAGATCCTTGGCCTAGCTGGTTGTTCTCCAGGCATAATCTGAAACTTTGTGCTGCAAATCACCCTCCCACAGTTCCTCGCCCCAAAGACTTTGCAGCTAAAGTTGGATCCCACACTGGCCACTCCCCAAAGTCTCTACTGCTGAGGCTGGCCCTCTGGCTTCCCCCAGCTGCTGTCCCAGTGCTGATCCTCTGGTCTCTGCTCCTGGTTCACCCATGGTCCCCTGAGACAGACCTTCTTGGTAGGTGTTCTTCTCCTAGCTTCACTTTCTGGGCTTTGTCTATCAAATATCAGTTAAGAGGTTTCTTTCATGTTGTTTTTTGGGAGAAAGAGGAGAACTTAACACAGTGCCTGATTTATCTCTACCATCTTGGCCAGGAGTTCGAGGAATATTGTTATACTATATTTCTCTTTATAAGAAAATGTTGGAAAACTTAAAACCATTTACTTTACAATTGGCTAAAGTAATTCTTTCTAGAGGAGAAATCCGGATCTTCATTACAAATCCACAATTCACTTAATATTCACAATGATGTAGCACTTTGTGGGGTTCTTAACAATACCACAAGGCAGAATATGCAAGTGTTAATTCTAATTTTAAATATAATGAAACAGGTTCGGGGATTTATGACTTGTTTATTGCTAATTTTATTTTGGATCTGGACTGAAATTCAAATCTTCTAATGCTTTTTTTAAACAATATTGTCATATTTTCATATTAAGTCTATTATTTGCACAGGTTTTGATGATATTTTGGAAATTATATTGTCTCCATTAAAAAGTCATCCATAAATTCCTATTTATATTTATGACATGACTTGACCACAACTCAATTAGTTTTTTTCCTAGTTTAAATAAATACCACTTATCCTTCAAGGCCTAGCTCAGATGTCAATTTGAGCGCTCAAATGTCTTTTCCCATGAAGACTATTCTAATTTCCACTCTCCTACATTGAAGTTACTTAATTTTTCTTTAAAATGTCATATTAATCTGGTTCTGCCTCTATTTGTACTTATAGTGTCTTTTGTATTATATTTAAATTTTATGCATAATATTTATAGAATTATAAACTGATAAAGATCAGGGACAATGATTTTTTTATTCATCTGTCTAGGAAGTATGTTATATAGAATACTGGACACAAGAAGGCAGTTCAAATCTGACTTCTATACACACTTGATGTCTAACCATGAACAAGTCACTTAAACTTTTACAGCTTCCATTTCATCATCTCTAAAATGATGTCTTGCTAGCCTATAAGACTTTTTTTCTGGCTTTAAATCTATAATACAAAAATGTTGAATAATCTGATTTATTTATAAAAATTTCTTTTTATGAATTTTATTTTGTTTTATTTTTTCAATTACATGTGAAGATAGTTTTCAACACCTCTTTTTGTAAGCTTTTGAGTTCCACATTTTTCTCTCCTTCCCTTCCCTCCCCATTCTCCATGATAGCAAGTAATTTGATAACCATCACGTTTAATATAAGTCAAGCTGTAAAAGAAGAATCAAAACTAAAGGGAAAAACATAAGAAAAAATAAAACAAGTTTTAAAAAATAAAAATAGTACAACTTAGTCTGTATTCAGATTCCATAGTTTCTGTTTTTTTCTCTCAATATAGATGGCACTTTCCATCCCAAGTCTTTTAGAATTAACCTAGATCACTGAACTGCTGAGAGGAGTTAAGTTCCTCATAGTTGAATATTACTAATACAGTTGGATTTTTTTTAGGTAAAAAAAATATACTTCAATCTGTATTCTGACACCATCAGTTCTTTCTCTGGAGTGGGAAAGAATTTTTTATTATAAGTCCTTCATAACTGTTTTGGGTCACAGCACTCTTTTTTTTTCTTTCTGCAAGGCAAATGGGGTTAAGTGACTTGCCCAAAGCCACACAGCTAGGTAATTATTAAGTGTCTGAGGCCAGATTTGAATTCCTGACTCCAGGGCCAGTGCTCTATCCACTACGCCACCTAGCTACCCCAAGGGTCACAGCACTCTTGAGAAATGTTAAGTCATTCATAGCTGATCATCCTACAATTTTGTTATTTTGAATACAGTACATTTCACTTAACATTTACTCATATAAGTCTTTCCAGGTTTTACTGAGAGCATCTTGCTCATCATTTCTTAAAGCAGAATTGTATTCCATCACAATTATATACTACAACCTGATCAGCCACCCCCTAATTATTGGTTATTCCTCAATTTCCAATTTCTTGCCACCAGAAAAGAGCTGCTATAAATATCCTTTTACATGTATACCCTTTTTCACCCTGTTTTTCATCTCTTTGGGACTACAGGCTTAGTATGGCATTACTAGGTAAAAGGGTCTTATAGCCCTTTTCTCATAGTTCCAAATTACACTACAGGATGGTTGAATCCTTTCACAAACAACTCCAACAGTGCATTAATCTCTCATTTTTCTTACATTCCCTCCAACATTTGTCATTTTCCTTTTCTTTTCTATTAGTCAGACTAATAGGTATAAGGTAATACCTCAGAATTATTCTAATTTGCATTTCCTAATAAGTAGTGAGTTAGAACTTTTTTTAAAAAAAAGACCATAGATAAGTTTGTTAACCTCACCCAAAAGCTGTTCATTTCTTTTGATCATTAATCATTTGAGGAATGGTTCTAATTTTTTATAAATTTGATTATATAAATTTATGAAATTGTTTTCTATGTTTGAGAAATGAGATCTTTATCAGAGTAATTTGTTTCAACAATTTTCCCCTTACAGTTGTTATTACTAAGTATATTTACTTTCATCCTGTCCCCCCACTCCCATTTGATCTTGTCTTTCTCTTCTTTCACCTGTCCCTCCTCAAAAGTATTTTGCTTCTGACTATGCCCTCCCACAGTCTGCCCTCCCTTCTATCATACTCTCTCCCTTTCTCTCATCCTCTTGCCTTCTTACCTTCCCATGGGATAAGATAGAATTCTATACCCAATTGAGTATGTATGTCATTTCTTCTCTGAACCAATTTTGATGAGAGTAAGGTTCATTCACTCCCCTTTATCTTCTGCTGCTTCTACTCCACTGCAAAAGCTTTTTCTTTCCTCTTATGTGAAATAAGTTACCCCATTCTATCTCATTCTTTCCCTTTCTCCCAGAACATTTCATTCTAAACCATTAGTTCAATCTTTTTAATACATTATCCCTTCAAATTCAGCTCCCAAATGTGCCCTATCTGTATGTATACTCATTTTAACTGCCCTAACAATTGAGAATGTTCATATGAATTATCAGTATCATCTTCCCACACAGGAATGCAAACAGTTCAACATCATTAAGTCCCTTATGATTTCCCTTTCCTATTTATCTTCTCCATGATTCATATTTTTCTTGGAGACTTTGGATGTAGAAGCTTTGACTTTGTTATCTTCTCTTGAATGTTTATTTTGATCTTCTCAATCACCATAGTAACTTTCTATGGCCAGATTTTTTTTCTTTTATATTGGCTTATTTCCTCAGTTTATAACTTGCTTTTAACTCTTTGTTAAAGTAGAGCACTGCTTCCAGGATCGGGGAATACACTGTCCCAAGATTTTGGACTTTACACAGCTATCTTAAGAGGCACTTCTACCTATCTGCAAGTTTTCAGTTCTAAGAATAGGTTTTTAGTACTCTCCTGTTTCCTCCTCTGCCCTAGAACTGTGAATAGAGTCCCTGCTCCACTGAGGCAGCAAGGTCTGTTGTGTTAGTACTTGTCTTCTTTCTGGGTCTGCCACCTGGATCTTCAAGCCAGATCAGAGAATGGGCAAAACAACTGATTCCTGCCTAAGTGACAGCAAAATAACTCCAGTAATCTCCTTCTAATACCCTTGATGTCTGTGAATCAGATGTTCCAGAAGCAGTTGCCTCTCTTGATTCAATGACTCTTAAGGACTAGTCCTGGTCTGCTTGGATTGGATTTGCCCTACTGAGATCTGCTTTGGAGTGCAACAGACTTTTCCTGCTAAATTTCCAAATTGTCCTTAGCAGTCTCTGGGCTGGAAACTACCACTGCTGCCCACTGATCTCTTAATTAATATTTCTTTAACACCTTCTTGTTCTATGTAGCATAGGACAAAATAATATAAAATAGACGATGTCTACATCATACCACACTACTAGATATTTGAAAACATCTGATTTTTACTTAATAAAATTTAGCAGATAGCTGGCATTATATCTGATACTTAATATATGCTTATTGATTTATTGGTATTAAGTAAACACAGAAAAAAAAGCAGAAATAGTAACACTTAGACATAAACATAGGTTTTCTAGGACCATAGTGGTCTATACCTAATATAAGATTTAGTCTAAGAAAGTAGAATTCTTAGAGGTGGTAAAGAAAATTATATATTTAAAAAAATATTGATGAATTATTACTATTGACAAAGCACTCAAAGATCATTTTATTCAGTGTAAGCCCCCTTTAGTTAACTCCTAGCTCAGGATGGGATTTTTAGGCAAAAGAGAGGGTAAAAAGAAAGGATAAAATGTTGAAACCCAAATGTATGGCTGTCTGAATAATAAATCTTGACAATTAATGGCTTGGTAGAAAAACAATATTTAGTTTCCATTATTTGACTACACCTATTCTACCTCTAATCAGAAATACTCATGTGCATTTGCCTTGATGAACATAGTTTTGGTACTCACACTGGTGTCAGCACATGTTCTTGGTGTCATCTTTATGGGTAAGTTTGGGGAATTGTATCTAGTAAAGCAAGTTACCTTAACTCTTCTTAAATTCAGGTCACATCTGACATAAAAAAGACAAAAGAGATAACCTCTGGGAATTAGTGGATCTCAATAGTGCCAGTGACTGAAATGAGAAATTTTGGAAGAGAAAAGGATTTCTGCAGCTAATTCTCAGAAGAATCATGGCTAGTAGTGGTCAGAAGATTTGAAAACATACCTAGAGAATGGAGTAAATCTTCAAAGAAATAGAAAGTAAAAAGAAAAAGTATTTAGAATATAAGTGATAGAAGAATTGACTGGATAATAGATGCTAAGTTATTATGCAGAAAGTTCATAAATGAAGCAAAGGATAATAAAATTCAGGTTGGCAGAATTATATAAAATGAAAACCAAAGCAATAGGATGAATAGGAAATCCTTTAGGAAAACAAGTAATTCTATTAGGAACCATTTATTTTATCCTTAAGTATAAAATGTTTTTCTACCTTGGGCAAAAATGAAGACTAAGTTAAAAAATGACAAAGCATTTCAAGGAGAATAATTACCCTTATCTTCCCTACACTGATCAACAGAAATTCATCTTTGGTTATGTGATTTAGTTTGCTAAGATCAGGAAATTGGGGGAAACTTGCATTCCAAATTATGCAACCTAGAAATTGAGTTGGTTCCAGGACTAATCCAAGGAATATGGGCTTGCTTCATTGTAGGATTTAGAGCAACCTATAATTTCTGCAACAAATTAGATAGCATGGTATATTCTAGAGCAATCCTGAGGCCCAAGGCATTTCCCAAACTGATCACTTTGCAGATGGAGGGGGGCAAAACCAGAACTGAGCTTATTTCCATGGTTGTCGGAGTCTGTTGCTACATCTATTTGAAATGTGTTCCATGTATTTTCAGATCAGAAGATGTTTGGGTAGAACAGAGTGGAAGATTTTGGTTTTTCAGGTCATTGGAAAGAACTTTTGAGATGAGATATCTGTTGGGATTAGATTCCCTTCTCTTAAATATATGAAAGACAAATCTGTTGAGATTGAAATTGGTATAGCTTTTTAGGGAATTAATTTAGGAGTCAATGGTGTTCAAACGAAACAAGAACTACAAAGACTAGGGTAAAATCTCTTCATGGCTTACTTCAACATGAAAAAAATCAGCAATAAAACGGTAAAAAGTCAAATAATCAAATATGCTAATGAGTATGATTCTTTCAATAAAGGCAAAGTATTTTAGCTCATACAAATCACTACTATCTTAGTTTTCTGCATCTTAACCTGATATATAATCCTTTCAATATAAGGAACTAAATTTCACTATAACTTGTTCATGATAATAATGTTATTGCTGTTGTCTGGTGTTGTTGTTGAGTTGTAGTACAAGTCTTCATGATCTTATTTGATATTTTCTTGGCCAAGATATTAGATTGCTTTGTCATTTTCTCCAGTTCTTTTTATGCAGATACCAAAAACTGAAGGAAGCAGGATTAAGTAATGTGGCTAGGGTCACAGAGTTTGCAAATGTCTGCGGCCAATTGCAGAAAGACAGACATAGTAAATACATCTTTCCAGATCATAATGCAATCAAAATCACATGCAATATTGGGCCATGGAGATATAGACCCAAAACTAATTGGAAATTAAATAACTTCATTTTAAAGAATGAGTAGATCAAACAACAAATTATAGAAAGAATTAATTATTTCTTCCTAGATAATGACAATAATAAAACAACATACCAAAACTTATGGGAGGGGCGGCTAGGTGGCATAGTGGATAAAGAACCGACCTTGGAGTCAGGAGTACCTGGGTTCAAATCCGGTCTCAGACACTTAATAATTACCTAGCTGTGTGGCCTTGGGCAAGCCACTTAACCCCATTTGCCTTGCTAAAAAAAATTAAAAAAAAACAAACCCTAAAAAAAAAAGTTATGGGATACAGCCAAGGCAGCTGTCGAGGGAAACATTATATCTTAAAATGTTTCCATAAATAAATTAGAGAAAGAGGAAATCAATGAACTAAACATGCAACTAAAAAATTAGAGAAAGAATAAATTAGACACCAAATTAGAAATTCTAAAAATTAAAGGAGAAATTAATAAAATTGAAAGCAAGAAAACTATTGAACTGATAAATATAATCAGGAGTTGGTTTTATGAAAAAATATGAATAAAACTGATAAACTCTGGTTAATTTGATTAAAAAAAGAAAGAAGGAAACCAAATTGCTAGTATCATAAATGAAAAAGGTGAACTCACCACCAACGAGGAAGAAATTGAAGTAATAATTCAGAATTATTTTACCCAGCTCTCTGCCAACAAATTTGATAATGTAAGTGAAACAGATGAATATTTACAAAAATATAACTTGTCCAGGTTAAGGGAAGAGGAAATTAAAAACCTAAAAAACCCTATCGCTGAAAAAGAAATTCTCCCAGAGAAAAAAATTTCCAGGGCCATATGGATTCAAAAGTGAATTCTATCAAACATTTAAGGAATAATTAGTTTCAATTCTATATAAACTCTTTGGAAAAATAGGTGAAGACAGAATTCTGCCTAACTCTTTCTATTACACCAATATGGTGCTGATACCTAAACCAGGAAGAGTTAAAAGCAGAGAAAGAAAACTATAAACCTATCTCCCTGATCAATATAGATGCAACAATCTTAAATAAAATCTTAGCAAAATGATTACAAGTTATCAGTAGGATAATACATTACAACAAAGTAGGATTTATTCAAGGAATGCAGGGTCAGTTCAATTTTAGTAAAACTGATAGGATAATTAATTATATCAAGAACAAACCTATCCGAAATCACATGATTATATCAATAGATGCTGAAAAGGCTTTTGACAAAATACAACTCCCATTCCAACTCAAAACACTAGAGAGCCCAGGAATAAATGGATTGTTCCTTAGAAAAATAAGCAGTATCTATCTGAAACAATCAACAAGCATTACATGCAATGAGGCATTCCCAATAAGATCGGGGTGAAAGGATGCCCATTATCACCACTACTATTTAAAAAGGAATATTAGCTTCAGCAATAAGAGAAGAAAAAGAAATTAAAGGAATTAGAACTGGGAGGGAAGAAGCAAAACTCTCAGTCTTTGCAAATGACATGATGGTATACTTAGAAAACCCAAAGAAATCATCTAAAAAACTACTAGAAATAATTTACAACTTCAGCAAAGTAGCAGGATATAAAATAAACCCTCATAAATCTCCAACATTTCTATACATGACTAGAAAGATGCAGAAGAAAGAGTTAGAAAGTGAAATCCCATCAAAGAAATTTCAGACAATATAAAATACTTGGGAGTCTACCTGCCAAGGCAGACTCAGAAACTTTTTGAAAACAATTACAAAACACTTCTCACAAAAATAAAATCATATTTTAATAGCTGGGAAAATATCAACTGCTCATAGATAGGCCAAGCTAATATAATAAAAATTCTACCAAAATTAAACTACATGTTTAGTGTCCTACAATCAAAATTCCAAAAAATTAATTTAATGAGTTAGAAAAGTTGTAAGTAAATCATATGGAGAAATACAAAGTGGAGAATTTACAGAGATTTAATTAAAAAGGGCAAAAGAAGGTAGATTAGCCCTACCAGATCTAAAATCATATTATAAAGTATCAATTATCAAAACTGTCTGGTATTGGCTAAGAAATAGATTAGTTGATCAGTGGAATAGACTAGGTGCAACAGCAGGAAATGATTATAGTAACTGCTGTTTGATAAACCCAAAGAATCCAGCTATTGGAATAAAAACTCCCTCTGATAAAAACTGCTGGGATAATTGGAAGTTATTATGGAAGAAACTTAGATTAGACCAACACCTAACACCCTTTACCAAGATAAGATCCAAATGGTTACAGAATTTAGGCATAAAAAACAATACTATAAGCAAATTAGAAGATTAAGGACTAGCTTACCTGTCAGATCTATGGAAAGGGGAGCAGTTTATGACTAAGGAAGAGTTAGAGAACATCACCAAAAACCAATTAGATGATTTTGATTACATTAAATTAAAAAGCTTTTGCACAGATAAAACCACTGTAACCAAGGTCAAAAATAATGTAAATTGGGAAACAATCTTTACAACTCATACTTCTGACAAAGGACTCATTTCTAAAATATACAGAGAAATGAGTCTAATGTTTAAAAAAACAAACCATTCCCCAATTGACAAATGGTCAAAGGATGTGCAAAGGCAATTTACAGATGAGGAAATCAAGATATCCATAGTCATATGAAAAATTCCTCTCAATTACTACTTATTAGAGAAATGCAAATTAAAGCATCACTGAGGTACTAGCTCACACCTCTCAGACTGGCCAATATGACCAGATAGGACAACGATCAATGTTGGAAGGGATATGGGAAATCTGGGACACTGATA
This sequence comes from Macrotis lagotis, assembly GCF_037893015.1. Taxonomy (NCBI): domain Eukaryota; kingdom Metazoa; phylum Chordata; class Mammalia; order Peramelemorphia; family Peramelidae; genus Macrotis; species Macrotis lagotis. The sequence continues at coordinate 413,472,478 of NC_133666.1, forward strand.
CATTTTTGGTGGAGCTGTGAACTCATCCAATCTTTCTGGAGATCTATTTGAAATTATGCCCAAAGAGAAACAAAAATGTGCATACCCTTGGATTCAGCAATACTACTACTGGGTCTGTACCCTGAAGAGATTATGAAAAAGGGTAAAATCATCCCTTGTAAAAAATATTCATAGCAGCCCTGTTTGTGAATACAAAGAATTAGAAATTGAGTGAATGTCCAATCAACTGGGGAATGCCTGAACAAATTGTGGTATATTAATGTGATGGAATACTATTGTTCTATTAGAAACCAGAAGGGATGAGAATTCAGGGAAGCCTGGAAGGATTTGCATGAAGTGATGCTGAGTGAGGTGAGCAGAACCAGAACACTGTACATCCTAACAGCAACGTGGGATTGATGATAAACCTTAATGGACTTGCTCATTCCATCAGTGCAACAATTAGGGACAATTTGGGGCTATCTGCTATGGAGAATACCATCTGTATCCAAAGAAAGGATTGTGGAGTTTGAACAAAAACCAAAGACTGTTACTTTTTATTTTAAAAAAAATTATCTTTTTTTGTAATTTTGCCCTCTCTTATACTTTATTTTATTCCTTAAAATTATGATTTCTCTGTCATCATATTCAACTTAGATCAATGTATACCATGGAAACAATGTAAAGACTAACAGAATGCTTTCTATTGGGGGGGGGGAGGGATTGGGGGAGGAAAGCAAGATTAATGGAAAAACTGTAAAATTCAAAATAAGTATTTTTTTTAAAAGAAATATTTTACGTTCTAAAGTCAAATTTCTATCACCAGAATTCTATGGCTGCATTTTTCTATTAAGTTTTTAATGAAGAAAAAATGTTAAAGGATTTATGTTATTATCTTTAGTGGGGGGAAATTCTAGGAGAAAGTAGAAAGATATTTAATCTCCAGGACAAGAAAGGTAAGCAAGAAAATCTGAAGGGAATTCATTTAATATTTTTAAATCATTATAAAGTTAATTTTTATCATTCTTAGTGACTTTGGATGCATATTCTTTCTGATTGAAAGCTCTAAACTTTAAAGATGAATTAACAGTCAAATAGCTGTCTCAAATATTAGAGAATCTCATATAAATGTAGTATATCAATAGATTGTTTTATGGGTGGATTTTTAAAAAATAAGTTCATTTACTTTGTGTATTAAATTAAGATGCAAAATTATGTAGAATAATCATGGAAAATGGGTAGAAATTAATTGTTTATGGCACAAAGACTAGTGGATGAAAAAAATTATGACTCCTAGTCATAAATGCTAAACATTCCTGAAAAATCTAATCATTAGAGATTAGCAAAAAAGATTACAGGGATACACTTTGCATTACACTTTTATGAAGATGAAATTTGATCAAGAACTGGATAATGTAAAAGCATAGGATACAAAAGAATAAAGAAGTATAAACAAATTGCAGAAGACAGTTTCTATAAGCCTCCATGGCTATTGGAAGGCCAGTGTATGCATTTTACTGCAATGAATCCTGCTAAAATAATTCCATTTTTTTAAGATTTTATTTATTTTGAGTTTTACAATTTTTCCCCTAATCTTACTTCCCTCACCCCACCCTCCACAGAAGGTAATTTGCCAGTCTTTGAATTGTTTCCATGGTATACATTGATCCAAATTGAATAGGACGAGAAAGAAATCATATCCATAAGGAAGAAATATAAACTATAAGAGAGAGCAAGATCAGACAATAAGGTATCAGGTGTTTTTTCTAAGTTAAAGGTTATAATCCTTGGTCTTCGTTCAACCTCCTCAGTTCTTTCTCTGGATGCAGATGGTATTCTCCATCACAGATAGCCCAAATTGTCCCTGATTGTTGCACTGATGGAATGAGCAATTCCATCAAGGTGGATCATCAACCCATGTTACTATTAGAGTGTAAAATTATTTTCTGGTTCTGCTCATGTCACTCAGCAACAGTTCATGCAAAACCTTCCAGGTTTTCCTGAATTCCCGTGCCTCCTGGTTTCTAATAGAATAGTGTTCTATGACATGCATATACCACTGTTTGCTAAGACATAACCCAATTGATTTCCAATTGTTTGCCATCACAAACAGGGCTGCTATGAATATTTTTGTACAGGTGATGTTTATAAGCTTTTTTTCATCATCTCTTCAGGATATAGGCCCAGTAGTGGTATGTCTGAATCAAAGGGTATGCACATTTTGGGTGCCCTTTGGGCAAACTTTCTCTAGAAAGGTTGGATGAGTTCACAGCTCCAACGACCAGGTATTAGTTACCCAGATTTCCCACCTTTCCAACAATAATCATTGTCCTTTCTGGTCATATTGGGCAGTCTGAGAGGTATGAGGTGGTACCTCAGAGATGCTTTAATTTACATTTCTCTAATAAGTAATGATTTAGAGCAACTTTCCATATGACTATGCATTACTTTGATCTCCTCATATGTAAATTGCCTTTGCATATCTGTTGGCCATTTGTCAATTGGGGAATGGCTTTTTTAAAAATTTGACTCAGTTCTTTGTATATTTTAGAAATGAGTCCTTTGTCAGAAATACTAGTTGTAAAGATTGCTTCCCAGTTTACTACATTTCTTTTGATCTTAGTTACAGTGCTTTTGTCTGTGCAAAAGCTTTTTAATTTAATGTAATAATAATAATCATCTAGTTTGTTTTTAGTGATGTTCTCCATCTCTTCCTTACTTATAAACTGCTTCCCTTTCCATAGATCTGTAAGGTAAACTACTCCTTGATCTTTTAGTTTTCTTATAATACTGTTTTTATGCCTAAATCCTGTATCCATTTGGATCTTATATTGGTATAGGGGGTTTTGGTCTAATCTAATTTCTTCTATACTAACTTCCAATTTTCCCAATATTTTTTATTGAAGAGAGAGTTTTTAGCTCAATAGCTAGACTCTTTGGATTTATCAAGCAGAAGATTACTATAATCATTTCCTGTTTTGTACCTAGTCTATTCCACTGGTCCATCATTCTATTTCTTAGCCAATACCAGACAATTTTGAAAACTGATGCTTTAGATTTTGTAGGGCTAAGCCACCTTCTTTTGCACTTTTTTCCATTGAATCCCAGGAAATTCTTGATTTTTTATTTCTCCATATGAAGTCACTCACCACTTTTTCTAGCTCACGAAAGTAATTTTTTGGAATTTTGTTTAGTAAGGCATTAAACAGGTAGTTTAATTTTGGTAGAATTGTCAATTTTATTATGTTAGCTCGACCTTTCCATGAGTAGTTGATGTTTGTCAGTTATTTAAATCTGACTTTATTTGTGTGAGAAGTGTTTTGTAATTGTTTTCAAAAAAATTTTGAATCTGCCTTGGCAGGTAGACTCCCAGGTATTTTATATTGTCTGAGGTTACTTTGAGATTTATCTTCCTAGCTCTTTCTGCTGTATCTTGGTAGTCATATATAGAAATCTTGAGGATTATGAGGGTTTATTTTCTATCCTGCTATATTGCTAAAGTTGCTAATTGTTTTCAGTAGTCTTTTGGGTGATTTCTTAGTATTCTCTAGGTATATGATCATGTCATCTGCACAGTGAGAGATTTGTTTCTTTCTTCCCACTTCTAATTCCTTCAATTTCTTTTTCTTTTCTTATTGCTAAAGCTAACATTTCTAATACAATATTGAATAGTAGTGGTGATAATGGGCATCCTTGTTTCACCCCTGATCTTATTGGGAATGCCTCTAGCCTCTCCTGATTGAATACAATGCTTGTTGATGGTTTCAGATGGATACTGCTTATTATTCTAAGGAACAGTTCTTAAATTCCTACACACACTCTCTCTCTACTGTTTTTAGTAGTAATCATTGTTGTATTATGTCAAAAGCTTTTTCAGCATCTATTGATATAATCATATAAATTTCTGATAGGTTTTTTGTAGATATAATTATACTAATAGTTTTCCTAATATTGAACCAACCCTGTATTCATGGGATAAATCCTACTTGGTCTTAATGTATTATCCTAGTGATAACTTGTTGTAATTGTTTTGCTAAGATTTTATTTAAGATTTTATTTAAGATATTCATAAGGGAGATAGGTGTATAATTTTCTTTCTCTGTTTTAACTCTTTTTGCTTTAGCTATCAGCACTATATTGGTGTCATAGAAAGATTTAGGCAGAGTTCTGTCTTTCCCTAGTTTTCCAAAGAGTTGGAACCAATTGTTCCTTAAATATTTGATAGAATTCACTTGTGAATCCATCAGGCCCTTGACATTTTTTTCTTAGGGAGTTCAATGATGGCTTGCTGAATTTTTTTTTTCTGAGATAGGGTTGTGTAGGTATTTAATCTCCTCTTCATTTAACATATATTTATGTAAATATTTACCCATAGATTTTCAAAATTTATTGGCAGAGAGTTGGGTAAAATAATTCTGAATCATTACTTTAATTTCCTCCTCATTGGTGGTGAGTTCACCTTTTTCATTTAAGACACTAGCAATTTGGATTTTTCTTACTTTTTTTAAAATCAAATTGAGGGCAGCTAGGTGGATAGAGCACCAGCCCTGGAGTCAGGAGGACCTGAGTTCAAATCTGGCCTCAGACACTTCATAATTACTTAGCTGGGTGGCCTTGGGAAAGCCACTTAACCCCAATTGCCTTGCAAAAAAACTTAAATCAAACTGACCAGAGGTTTATCAATTTTATTGTTTTTTTCATAAAACCAACTCTTGGTTTTATTTATCAATTCAATAGGTTTTTTTCTTTCAGTTTTATTAATCCCTCCTCTAATTTTTAGAATTTCTAATTTGGTATTTAATTGGGGGGGTTAATTTGTTCTTTGTCTAATTTTTTAAGTTGCATATCTAGTTCATTGATTTACTCCTTCTCTAATTTATTCATGTAAGTATTTAAAGATATAATATATCCCCTGACAGGCACATTGAGTGAATCCCATAGGTTTGGTATGTTGTTTCATTATTGTCATTATCTAGGATAAAATAATTAATTCTTTATATAATTTGTTGTTTGATTCACTCATTCTTTAAAATGAGGTTATTTAGTTTCCAATTAGTTCTGGGTCTATATCTCCCTGGCCCTATATTGCATATGATTTTTATTGCATTATGATTTGAGAAAGATGTATTCACTATTTCTACTTTTATTCAATTGATTATTAGGTTTTTACGCCCTAGTACATGGTCAATTTTTGTGTGCCATGTACTGCAGAAAAAAAGGTATATTCCTTTCTACCCCCATTCAATTTCCTCCATAAGTCTATCATATCTAGGTTTACTAACAATCTATTTACCTCTTTAACTTTTTTTCTTATCTTATGATTTGATTTATCTAGATCTGAGAGAATGGGAAGTTGAGGTTTTGCTGTCTTTGTCTTCCTGTAGTTTATTCAGCTTCTCCTCTAAGAATTTGGATGCTATCCCATTGGGTGTATACATATTTATTATTGAAATCACTTTATTGTCTATGGTACCTTTTAGGAAGATATAGTTTCCCTATCTCTTTTAATGCTATTTTTTATTTACTTATCTGAGATGAGGATTGATAGCTTTGCTTCTTTCAGTTCAGCTGAAGGAAATCTATTTTGTTCCCACCTTTTACCTTTACTCTATATGTATCTCTCTCTGCTTCAAATGAGTTTCTTGTAAGCAACATATTGTAGGATACTGGTTTTTAATCCAGTCTGCTATCCACTTACAGTTTAAGGTAGAGTTCATCTTATTCACATTCAAAGTTATAATTACTAACTCTTTATTGCCCTCCATGCTATCTTCCCTTTGTTTGTATTTTCCCCCTTCCCCCCTTATCTGTATTCCCCAGTATTTTGTTTCTGAATACCACCACCTTGAGTGTGTTTGCCCTCCTATATCCATCTCCTTCCACTTTCTTTCCCCTTTCCCTTTTTTCCCTTTTCCCTTCCTTTCCTTTTGTTAATTCCCCTTTTTCTTCCCCTCCATGTCTCCATCCCCCCTTTCCCCCTTTTAATACTTGAAAGGTAATTTTGTTTTAAGTTAACTGAGTATGTGTGTAAGTTAACTTTAAGCCAAGTTTGATGAGAAGAAGATTCAGGTCTTTCTCATCTACTCCCTTCTTCCCCACTATTGGGTCTTTTGTACCTCTTAATGTAATGAGATTTACCATATTCAATCCCCTTCATCCTCCCATCTCCTTCCTGTCCCCCTTTTTAAGGAAGAAATGTTTTTAAATCATTCTATCTGAGTCATAGAAAATCCTGAATATCCATCACTTCTGTCTAAGTATATTCTCTCAAATAGAATTACAATTCTTGAGAGTTATTAGCATCTTTCTCCCAAGTAGGGATATAGGCAATTTCATCCCATTGGTTAGCAGTCTCATGGATAAGTCATGAATATCTATGACTTCTGGCTAAGTATATTCTCTCTGATAGAGTTACAGTTCTCAAGAATTATGAGAATCTTTATCCCATGCTGGTATATAGCCCGTTTCATCTTATTGGATAGCAGTTTTTTTTAATCCTCCCCCCTTTTTTTACCTTTTTAATTTGTCTCTTGAACCTCCTGTTTGATGTCCAAATTTTCTATTTAGCTCTGGTTTTTTCCATCAGGAATTGTTGGCAGTCTTCCATTTCATTAAATGTCCATCTTTTCCCTTGAAAAAGAAGGCTCAGCTTTGCTGGATACTGGATTCTCAACTGCATTCCAAGCTCCCTTCTTCTCCAGAATATCTCATTCCAGGCCCTTTGATCCCTTAAGGTTGATGCAGCCAGGTCCTGCATTAGTCTTACTGTAGCTCCTTGGTATTTAAATTGTCTCTTTCTGGCTGCTTGCAGGATTTTCTCTTTTATATGATAGTTCTGGAATTTGATCATAACATTCCTTGGTGTTTTCATTTTAGGATCTCTTTCCAGAGGAGATCGATGTATTTTGTCAATAACTATTTTACCCTCTGGTTCCATGACATCAAGGAAATTTTCCATCACTAAATCCTGTAATATTAAGTCTAGGCTTTTTTTCCTCTTCATTGTTTTCAGGAAGACCTACAATTCTCAGATGGTCCCTTCTCAATATATTCTCGAGGTCAGTGGTTTTGCTGATGAGGTATTTTACATTTTCTTCTATTTTTTCAATTTTTTGGTGTTTTTTTTTAACAGACTCTTGCTGTCTCATGACATTACTAGTTTCCATAGACTCCATTCTCTTGTTAGGGAAGAATTTTCTTCATTTACCTTTTGCAACTCCTTTTCAATTGGTCAATTGTATTTTTCAAAGAGTTTTCTATTTGACACATTTAGGTTTTGAGAGAATTATTTTCTTTTTGCATTTGTCCAATTGTATTTTCCAATGATCTGTTTTCTTGTTGCAAGGTATTAATTTTCTCTCCCACATTTTCCAATTGATTTTTAAACTCCTTCCTTATTTCTTCAAGGAAGTCTTTCTGTGCTGGAGAGCAGGTCATTTTCTCCTCAGAGTTTCTAAGTCCCATTGAGTTAGTATCTTTTCCTTCAAAGAATTTTTCTATTGACCCTCCTTTGTGCTGGCCTTTGTTCAATATCCTAAGACCTTGTGTTGGGGAGGGACTGGTTCACAGAGGTTTGGTGTCAGAATCCCTAGAGGCTTTACTTAGTGTAATATCTCCAGATGACCAGTAGGGGGTGCTGATTGCTTTCTCTGCAGTGTCTGTGACCTTGATTGAGGCCCTCTCCCTTGGCCTGGAGGGAGTGATCAAAACTATTAAATAATTTTGTCTTTGATCAATAGTGGGCTATACCCTGGGGTGAGGTACTCACTCTCCCTATTGTCAGCTGAGATAGTTCTGCAGCTCACACACCTGTACTTAGGTTAGAAGTAGTCTGTAATTGATAATTGTGTTTGTTCTGGGAAGAGGCTTCAGATGAAATGGAGGTGTGGACTCTGAGTTCCTCCAGACCAGAGGAGCCCAGGGATCAATGTCTGTAGCTCTCCCACATTGGAACTCTCCCTATCAAGCTGCTCGCAAGCTCCAGATGGTCAGGGACACCACCAATGCCTCTGTTCCCTAGTTGGCCCAAGCCCCCACCCAACCAGGCTCCTGCCTCACTACTAATCTGGAGCTGATCCAGGCTCCCAGGCTCTCACCCAGCAGAATCTGTCCTTTGCACGCAGACACCCATGATCTTGAAAGACAGATGGATGTTCTTCTCCTGGCTTTTCTTTCTGCATTTTGTTGATCAGATTTCTGTTAAAAGGTTTATTTCATGTTATTTATAAGGGAAGATCAGGAGACTTTAGAATCCTGCCTGTCTTCTCTCTGCCATCTTGGCCAGAAGTCCCAATAATTCCATTCTTAATACAAATAAGAAAAAAAATTAAATGCTGAACTTGGAATCAGAAAGCCTGGTCCAGTGTACTCTGGGAATGATTTGTTGTGTAACCTTAGATAAATCACACCATTCTTCTTTGAATCTCAATGTTCTGAGATGGAAAACTAGGAAGTTGGATGACTGAATTGTATGGTGCAGTGGATAGAGCACTAGCCTTGGAGTCAGTAGGACCTGAATTCAATCCAGCTTCAGTAGCTTGATACCTATTAGCTATGTGACCTTGGGCAAATCACTTAATCCTGATTAGCTCACATCTAGAGTCATCTTTGGTTGTCCTTATTCAACCCTGAAGGCTCTGGAGGTGAAACTGAGGATATTGACTTAACATAGCACCCCTTCACTCAAATCCAGTTCATGTGCTCAGCATAGTCTCCCTGATATCATGGTCTTTGAGAATAAAAGACAAATATCAGTCTATGGCTCCTTAATTCCAATTTGTTTTTGAATAGGAATGATTTCTATAGTTTTATGAGAAAGAACCAATTAGTTATCAATAATGAAAGTGGTGACACTCAGTCTACCTAAATTACCTTATCTGTTCAATGGGATGAAAATAGTACTATCTACTACTTGTTTTGAAGATAAAATAACAATATTTGTAAACATTTGCAAACTTCAAGGCACTGTATTAATGTTAAGTATTTATTATTATAATTATTACTATTGTATAAAGAAAAAAGTAGAGTCAAAATCAAAAGAAACGTGAGAAATATAAAAAAGTTCTTTGTATACACACACACACACACACACACACACTTATCTCTTAAAAATAGTTGAATAGGATTCACTTAAGTCCTACTTTTATTATTGCTAATAGCATGAAGGTAACTATAAGTTGTTGAAGGCTATGATATAGAATTGATTTGAGTATGGTCATGGAGTCGGGCTATCTCTTGTTCAAAGATTAACCTAAAGATGGTCATTCCCAAAGGCTGACTGTAGAATACTGAATTCAGGTTACTAAATTTTTGATCCAAACAACTCTCAATGACCACCTACAAGTTGTAGAAGAGTTTAATATGAATCAGTCAGGAAAGTGGAATAGCCAGATCAGTAAAATCAGATCCTGAAAATATTTAAGTATTTAAATGATAGGGACTTTCATTTTAGAACCCAATGGTAAGGGACTCTTTGCCAAGTTTGCTGCTTTAAGACAGTCTCCAAAAGTGCTTTTGGGAATAGGATGTCAGAAGATGAAAACAATTTAAATGGAGTACATAGAAGAACAGAGTCAGAGAAAAGTCATAGACAACATTATTTTTTCATCTGCTATTTATGCATGTAAAACTACATATATATGTGAATATATATATATATACATATTCAGTATGTGTAAAAATATAACTAAAATATAGACAGACTTGTGAAATCCTTGTACCCAAAACCTAATTGTCCTAAAATATGCAACTAGGTTTCAGTTTTGAAAAATCTCTTTGTATACTTTGCAAAAATATTCAGTATAATTTAGCAGTGCTTTTCACACATACATAAGCAACATGAGTAAAAAGTGTAAATTTGAAGAGGTAAAAAATAGATTTTGGAAGACCTGTACAATTGTCCTTTACTGAACAATCTCTTTTTTACTCTGTAATGATATATTAAAGATATGGACCTGTGATTTCACTAATATTGGAGCTCCCTCTGTTAAAGAAGGCTAACATTTCTATAAATTAAAGGATTCCCAAGAAAACTGAGACTTGATCAGAGTTGAGTAGTAAGTTGTTTCAAAAGCAATGCTTGAACCCCTTCTTCAGTACTTCTGGGCTAGCTTTCTATCCCCTAATATTTAGGGGTTATTAAACCATATATTTAGAGAAAGAAGTTGTATTAGAAATCATCCAGTCCAACCATCATTTTGTAGATGAACTTGGAGTTAGAGAAATATCTTGCCCTGGGTCAAAAAAGGCAATAAATAATATTGTCATCTATAGTTATACTTCGCTGTGAATTGAAGTCTCCTGTGCAAAAAGACATTGCTGGAATAACCTGCCTTTTATGTTAAAAATAAGTTCCATGAGCATTCAAGGCTCAACCAGTAAAATAGCATAAATATAAGCATAAGTTTAGCTAGAATAGTCAACAGAGATTTGAAATTTCCTACTTTTAGTGATATCCTCTAACATGTGGAATAAATACTACAATACTTATGAGATATAAATAAAAATTTATTCCACAGACATGCATAAAACAAACTTATGAAATCCTGACATGCTGATAAAGATCAACCAGAAGGTAGTTGAATCAGTAGACTGGTTTAATTTATTCAGCTACTTTAGTAAAGTCTTCCAAAGGCATTCATTCCTCTATATCCATCCAAAGTTCATTTAGCACAAGATCTCCATAGGGAAAAAAATTCTCTATGAAGTTACAATGGTCCAAGAATTAGGATATGCTGGTTAATGCATAGTAAACATCTCTTCTAAAAATATGTATACATGGTATATTTTAAGTTTAATTCATCTTATTAACATTTTCTTCAATAATAAAATTTAGGCAATGAACAGAACCATAAATTGAGTCCTAATGTGTATAGTTGCAAATCTCAAATAGAAAACATAAGAAATAGGAAGCCAAGATATTGGCATAAGAACAGAATTTCCCAGAAGCTCTCTTTCAAAATATTCCCCAAACCTTAAAATTATGACTCTATGGAGTCAGGAGGACCAGAGTTCGAATCTGACCTTAGACCCTTAATAATTGCCTAGATGTGTGACCTTGGGCAAGTCACTTAACCCCTTCAATAAATTTTTAAAAATATGACTGTGATTGAATTTTAGAGAGACAGAGTCCACAGAAAGACCCAGTGAAACAATTCTCCAGCCAGGGTAACTTGAAGATCCGTGGGAGGTCTCTGTTCTGCCTGGGTCAGAAGATGAAGCAGCACAGCCAGGGTCGCACTGCACTGGAGTGAACAAGCTCTAGTCTTCAAGGAATAGCCAATGGGCTGTCTGGGTCCTTGGGGGTGCCTGTTCATGGCAGCAGAAGCAGTATTCACACTTCCCGACTTAGGGATCACCAAGCACAATTTGGAAGATCAGCAGGGAAGACTGCCAGAGTGAGCAAGAAGCCCAGGCCAACTTGGCCCTTAGTGCAGCCATGGCCCTCAGTTCAACCCCTGTCCAGGAAATGGAAGCAGGCCTGCCAAGCTACCCAGCAAGGAGCTGCCCAGCAACTGCTTCTAGACACTCATCCTATGGGAGGTAAGGGAATCAGGGACACCACCGAGGTCTCTCTACTGTCCTTGGGACAGGACTCTGTGGCATCATACATATTCAGACACTGGTTGGTCTGGGGCCCCCTATTGCATCACAGAGCAGGTCTCCTCCTTACAGCTCCAGGGAGAGGGGAGGACTTGTGATCATCCACAGACCAAAGCACAAGCAGGAGGGCAGTCAGAACATCTCATAAAACCTTGGAGGAACTGAGGTCCTTGCCCAGGTGCCCCAATAGCATTCAAAAGCATGGAAGCACCTCAAAACCAAGACAAAGGATGGAGAAATGAGTAAAAAGGAAAAAAAAAGAATCTGACTATAAATAGCTACTTTGATCCCATGGAGGATCAAAACACACTCAGAAGATCAGAAAGTCCAAGCTTCTGCATCCAAAGCCTCCATGAAAAATAGGAGTTAGGCTCAGACTATGGAAAAAGCTCAAAAAAGATTTTGAAAATCAAGTAAGGGAGGAAAAATTGGGAAGAGAAATGAGAATAATGCAGGAAAAACATGAAAACCAATTCATTAGTTTGGTCAAGGAGATAGCAATAAAATGCTGAAGAAAAAACCTATTGAAAACCAATTTAGGTCAAATGGAAAAAGCAGTACAAAAAGTTAATGAGGAGAAGTATGCCTTAAAAAACAGAATTGGCCAGATGGAAAAGGAGGCAAGAAATCTCTCTAAATAAAACAACACCTTCAGATGTAGAATGAAGCAAATGGAAGCTGAAGACTTTGTGAGAAATAAAGAAACAATAAAACAATACTGAAGTAATGAAAAGCTAGAAGAAAACGTGAACAATCCCACTGGAAAAACAATTGACCTGTAAAACAGGTCCAAGAGGGACAATTTAAAAATTATTGGGCTACCTGAAAGTCATGATCAGGAAAAGGGTCTTGATTACATTTTTAAAGATTTTCTACAAGAAAATTGACCTGACATACAAGAAGCAGAGGGCAAAATTGAACTTTACAGGATCTACCCATCTCCTCCTGAAAGAGATCCCAAAAAATAATTCCCAGGAATATTATAGCCAAATTCCAGCACACCTAAGTCAAAGAGAATATATTAAGCATCCAGAAAGAAAGAATTCAAATATGATGGCACTGTAGTCCAGATTACAGGACTTAACAATATCTACATTAATGGCTCATAGGGATTGGAATATAATATTCTGGAAGGCAAAAGAGCATGGAATGCAACCAAGAATGAACTACCCAGTAAAAATGAACATTCTCTTCCAGGGGAAAAGATGGATATTCATTGAAATAGGGGGAATTTCAAATTTTCCTCTTTAAATGACCAGAACTGAACAGAAAGGTTGATCTCCAAGTATAGGAGTCAGAGAGGCTAGACAGAAGGGTAAATTAGGAGAAATTTAATGGTGTTGAACTGCTTATAATCCTGCATGGGAAGATTACACTGATAAATTATATGAACTATGTCAATTAATAGAGCAGTTAGAAGGAGCATATTTATACAAAGCATATAGGAGAGAGATGAATATGAAGGTATAATATATTATAAAGATGGAGTTAATGGGTAAAAAAAGGAATGTACTGTGAGAAAGGGAAAGGAGAGGTAGAATGGGCAAGATATTTTGCATAGAAGGGTCAAGAAAAAGCTTTTGCAATGGAGTGGAGGGGTGAAGGTGGAAGGCAGAGCTGAGTGAGCCTTCATTCTCATTGGAAATGACTCAGAGAGGAAACAACAGAAACACTTAATTGACAATAGAAATCTCTTAACCTAGAGGGGGGAAAAGGAGAGGAAGAGGATGGTGAGGGGATGGGGGAGTAGAGGGGGGTGATAGAGGAGAGGGTAGATCATAGAAGATGGTAGTCAAATACAACACACATTTTGGGGGGGGCTTTCAAGGTGATAGGATTGGGTGGCCTGCCCAGGACCACAAGGCTGGGTGGTTGTTGGGTTTCTGGCATGGGATTTGGGCTTGGGTTCTACTAGCTCCAGGGACAGTGCTTTATCCTCTGTGCCACTCAGCTGCCCCATAGCACACTTTTGAGGAGGGATAAAGTGAAAGGAGAAAGAAAATAGAATAAATGAGAGCAGGGAGGAATGGATAGAGGGAAATATAATCAGCAATAGCAACTGTGGGAAAAAATAAGGATGAACCTTTCATAAATGATGCATTCCACCCCGGATACTGAGCTGATGGTGCCTGAACACAGACTGAAGTACATTTTTTTCTCTTTCTTTCACTTTATTTTTGTGAGTTTTTTTTCTATATTTGTGTGTGTGTGGGGGGAATTATGCTTACTCTAAACAAGACAACTTTAATAATGTTTAAATAAATAAAAATGTAAAAGTAAAAAATATGATAGAAGAGAAAAATTATCAATGTTGGAGGGGATATGGGGGAACTGGGACATAAATGCACTATTGGGGGAGTTATGAACTGATTCAGTCATTATGGAGAAAAATTTGGAACTATGCCCAAAATCCTAAAAAACTGTGAGTTTCCTTTGATCAAATAATAGCACTACTAGGTCTGTATCACAAAGAGATCATAAAAAAGGTAAAAAGACCCATGGGCACAAAAATTTTATTGTAAATCTTTCTGTGGTAGTAAAAAATTGGAAATTGAGGGGATGCCTATCAGCTAGGGAATGGTTGAACTAGTTGTGGTTTATGAATGTACTGGAATACTACTGTGTTATAAGAAATGATAAGTAGGAGGAATTTAGAAAAACCTTTAAAAGACATACATGGGGGCGGCTAGGTGGCACAGTGGATAAAGCACCAGCCTTGGAGTCAGGAGTACCTGGGTTCAAATCCAGTCTCAGACACTTAATAATTACCTAGCCGTGTGGCCTTGGGCAAACCACTTAACCCCATTGCCTTGCAAAAACCTTAAAAGACATATATGAACTGATACTGAGTAAAGGGATGAGAACCAAAGAACGTTATATACAGTACTGGCAGCATTGTGTGATGATCAATTTTGATAAACCTATCTCTTCTCAGCTATATACAGTGATCAAAGACAATTCTAAAAGATTGTGATAGAAAATGTCATCCACATCTAGAGAAAGAACTATGGAGTCTGAATGTAGATCAAAGCACATTATTTTAACTTTTTTTCCTATATGGAAATATGTTTAACATGATTGTGAATATATGACCAATATTGGAATATTTGCTGTCTTGAGAAGGGGAAAGGGAAAGGAGAAAGTGAAAAATTTGGAATTCAAAATTTTACAAAATAATGAATGCTGAAAGCTATTTTTACATCTAATTGAAAAAATAAAATATTATTAAGAATTTTTAAAAAGATGAAGTGATCTATCTACTTTCATTAAGAAAGTAGCATTCAAAATCTCCTGGTACTCAGTCCAGTATGGCACATTATAATATATAATATTTCATATTATTATTTAACTATTACATATATGTATATATTTACATATATAACAGTTATACACACATATGCATATGTTCTTGTATAATATATGTATATACATGTATTATATAACTATTACATATATAGTATATATACATATATATATATATATATATATATATATTTATATGCATATACCACATTATACACCAGCACCACCAGGGCCATAGCACAACCAAAGACCAGTGATGCTTATCTTTTCCTTTTAAATATGGTCACATATCGATTCTGATATCTTCAATTGTCAGCTTCTTTTCTCTCAAACTGCCTTGTAGCCGACTAGTTTGGTTTTTTTTAATTTATTCTCTTTATTTTGCTTTCGTCCCCACCCCATTTAAAAGTAAACTCTAACCTGTCACTAAAAATGCCATCCACATCCAAAGAAATGTAGTTTGAATGTGGCGTAAAGCATACTACGTTCAGTTTTTAAAACTTCTTTCATGTTTTTCCTTTCTTACCCATGTGTTTTTTTTCTCCCCTTGGTTCTAATTTCTCTTTCACAACAGAACTAAAATGGAAATATGTTAAACACAACTGTACTTGTACAACTTTTAGCAGATTATTCACAGCCATGGACGGGGGAGGGAAAGGAAGGTAGTAGAAAAATGTGGAACTCATAAATTTGAAATGAATGAGTGCTGAAAACTACCTTTGCAAGTAATTGGAAAACTAAATTTTAAAAAAAGAAAATTTAACAATTGCCTGCACCCAGTCAGTCAGGGAAGACTTCTATACACTCTTGCTTGTACTCTTCTCCTTAGTGATACTTTTTTTCAACTCTATCACAAGGCCATTTCTTTTTACATTTGATGTCTCTAAGAAATGTAACTTAGTTGCAAGGAAAAAATGACTTTATTAAAAAATAAAGAGGTGCTACAATGTCTTCTGGAATAACACAAGTCCAAAGCTCACAAAAAAGAGAAGTAGATCACATGCTTACTCAAAAAAAGTCACCTGTTCTTTAGACTAAGCAGAGGTCAAACTGAAGGGCAGGAGAAAGACAAAAGATAGATAAAATATTGATTATATGGTGATCATGTATCAGACTGGTAAGTACAGTGCTAAGTACATATGAGAAAAAAATAAAGTTACATTTTTTTTTTTATGTGGGAAGGCAACACATCAAAGGAAGATATTGAAAGCATTGAATGAAGAGGAACAAAAAGGATGGACAGTAGTCTGGAGACCTGTGGTCTGAGGGGTATTTGGAATAAGCATGGCTAGAGTGACTGCTTTCTCAAATAAAGGTTCCAGGGAAGAACTCACTTATCAGAGAAAGAAAACTCAAATGAGGAGGCTTTGCCAGAATGAGGTCACTAGGGTGGAGGTCAGAATATAGGGCAATCTTGGGTTGTCAAACTGAACATGAAAAAATGTATGTTACAGTAGAAAACATTGGTTTTGGTATCAGAAAATCTTGATAATTACTATCTGCATGACCTTAAGAAAATCTCCAGGAAGCTTCCAGGGTGGAGCAAAGATAACAGTGTGAAGCTAACCTGCTCCCAGAGCCTTTCCCTAGCAAAGATACATGAATCCTCTACTCTGATGCTCACCCTGCAGATCCCACTAAGAAAAAAGAGAAGATTCAAAAAAGTTTTCAACTGCAGAAATCATGGAGGATCTTCAGTGAAGGTCTGTCTCTTTGGGGTAAAAAGGGTAGAAAAATCCAGGAGGCGGGAGAGCTGGGAAAGCCAGCTGGTTGCTTTTAGTCACAGTGCAATCCAAGTCCCAACAGCTTAATTAATAATAATAGAGGTTCCAGCAGCTAGATAGCAAGCCAGTAGAGAGGATTCCAACCCCAAACAAAGTCTGAACCCTGAGAGCACCAGAGTAAAAGAAAGGACTGGGTTGGGGATGTATGCGATAAAAATCCACTTTAAAAAATATAGACTGGGGCGGCTAGGTGGCATAGTGGATAAGGCATCAGCCTTGGAGTCAGGAGTACTTGGGTTCAAATCCAGTCTCAGACACTTAATAATTAACTAGCATGTGGCCTTGGGCAAGCCACTTAACCCCATTTGCCTTGCAAAAAAACCTAAAATATCTATATATATCTATATATATCTATATCTATATATATATATATATATATATATATATATATATATATAGAGAGAGAGAGAGAGAGAGAGAGAGAGAGAGAGAGAGAGAGAGAGAGAGACTCGGGGAGGCTAGGTGGCATAGTGGATAAAGCACCAGCCCTGGAGTCAGGAGTACCTGGGTTCAAATCCAGTCTCAGACACTTAATAATTACCTAGCTGTGTGGCCTTGGGCAAGTCACTTAACCCTGATGGCCTTGCAAAAAAAAAAAAAACTAAAAAAAATATAGACTCCTCTGAGCAAAAAAAGAAAGTTTGTTTTTTTCTCAAGAAAAGGGCACACTCCAAGTCTCACAAAGGTAGTGAAGATCAAGGAGCTGCCCCAAGGTGACAGGCAAGCAAGATTATATGGCCTAGTACTATTCTCCTCTTCTCTTCCAACCTGATTGGTTAAGGTTTTCAGGGAAACAATCTACCCAGTAACAAAGAGAAGAACGAAATATTTTCATAGAATATTACCTCACCATCCAGATGGTGAGGCTATCAGAAGAAGATTTCTAATGACCTTTTGTTGTCTAACTAAATGAATTAATGTCTGAGTATATAAGGTCTTCTTAGTACTTATCAAACAAGAGGAGGTGGTCTACTGTTCTCCCAGTCTATCATCAAATAGGTGGCTACCTAAGAATGCAAGGTCTCTTCTCTGGAAGTATTCCACTATTTCCCTCCCTAACAGAATCAGGAGGGTGTCTGGCTGGGAATGCAAGGCCTCTCTCCCTCTTTCTTCTAAAAATATTCTAAGAGTAATAGTCTGTCTTTGTTTTAATAATTTTTAACCCTGAGAGGACTTCACTAGGAATATTAACTTTTAAGAGGGAATATTGCACTCAGGAACAATCCTCTGTTAAATCAGAACCTGGACATAAAGGAAGGGGAAAAAAAACCCCAAAAACCTCTACAAAGTCAATGCCTTGACTGCATAGGCAACATCTTGGATCAGACCCAGCCCCAGCAAAATAAAAGCTTGGATCTATACTCCATATGCCCCAGCAACAGAACTATAACAACAAAGATGAGCAAAAAAGTTAAAAGAGTGCTCACTATAGAAAAATACTTCATAGATAAAAATGACAGCAATGTCATGTCTGAAGAAGAAAGCTGTGAAACATCACTCAAAGAAGAAGTATCAAAACAGTCTATAAATTGGATATAAATACAAAACTCAACATAGAACTTTAAAAAATTTAAAAACTAAAGAAGAAAATGGAAAAAAAGAAATGAATGTCATGCAACAAAATTGTGAAACATAAACAAGAGAATTCAGCACCTTTAAAAAGGAAACACAAAAGGTAATTGAAGAAAATTAAATCCTTAAAACTAGAATTGAACAGTTAGAAACCAATGAATTTACAAGACTACAAGATTCCATCAAAAAAAAATAAATAGGCTAAAAAAACTGAAGAAAATGTAAAGTACCTTCTAGGGAAAACAAGTGACCTGGAAAACAGATCCAGGAGAGAGAGACAATCTATGAATTGTTGGACTACTAGAAAGCCTGGACCAACAGAAGAACCTGGAAAACATCATGCAGGAAATTAAAAGGGAAAACTGCCCCAATCTACTAGAACAAGATAACAATATGATAATTGAAAGAATCCACAGAACCCCTCCAGAAAGAGACCCCAGAATAAAACTCCAAGGGCTATAATATCCAAACTCCAGAACCCTCAAATATGAGAGAGAATATTGCAAAAAGCAAAAAGAACAATTCAAATACAAAGGGAACACAATCAGACTAACACAGGACCTATCAACCTCAATACTGAAGGATCGGGAAGAGCTAAGGATTTGGGATTACAAACCAGAATGTACTACCCTGCAAAATTCAGTATATATTGTCAGGGAAAATGATGGATAGTCAATAAAATACAGGACTTTCAGAATTTACTGACACAAAGAGCAGAACTGCACAGAGAATCCAATTGCTAAATACACAACTGAAGAGTTATATAAAAAAGGTAAATGAAAAAGGGAACTGAAAAAACAAAACTGTTTTAAACAAATGTTGGTCTCTAAAAGGGAAGCTATAACAATTTTAACTCATTACAACTTTACTTCTCTAAGGATAATTAGAGGGTAGAACATAATTTAGGAGAATGAACTTAAGGGATATAGATTTAATTGGATCTTGTCTCTCAGTAGAAGAGGTCCAAGATCACATCACTATGTTTGAGAGAAAAAGCCCTGAAAAAAAAAATGGCACTAAGCACCTTGTCTAATGAGGGTATCAAAGGCTTGTCTCTGTTACTTAACAATCATTTGTAAAGTTCTCAGTGAGATCTTCAGAGTCTCCCAGTACTTATAGATCTTCAAGATTCTCTCAGTTAATTAGATCAGGGTGCTTAGCTTAACAAGGGGTTAAGTACCTTTGGGGGGCGAGCTAAAGTGGGGGAGAGACAAAGAAAAAAAAATTTGCTATCAGTAATCATAAATGTAAATGTGAATGGGATGAACTGTCCCATAAAACAAAAATGGACGGCAGAATGGATTAAAAATTCTGCAATATCTTGTTTATAAGAAGCGCATTTGAAGCAAAAAGATACACACAGGGTAAAGGTAAAAGGTTGGAGCAAAATATATTATGCCTCAGATGAAGTGAAAAATCTGGGGTAGCTATCTAATCTCAAACAAAGTAAAAGCAAAAATCAATCTCATTAAAGGGGATAAGGAAGGAAACTACATATTAAAAGGCACCATTGGAAATGAAGCTATCTCATTATTAAACATGTATGCACCTAGTGGGATAGCTTCCAGATTCCTAAGGGAAAGGTGAGTGAATTACAAGGAGACATAGACAGCAAAACTTTAACAATGGGAGACCTCAGAACTAGATAAATCTAACAACAAAATAAACAAGAAGGAAGTTAAGAAGGTGAATGAAATCTTAGAAAACTTAGATATGGAGAAAACCTAACAGGGAAAGAAAAGAATATACCTTTTTCTTCGCAGTTCATGGCATCCTCACCAAAACTGACCATGTACTAGGGCACAAAAACCTTAAAAATCAAATGCAGAAAATCTGGTCTCAGACACTTAATAATTACCTAGCTGTGTGGCCTTGGGCAAGCCACTTAACCTCATTTGCCTTGCAAAAACCTTAAAAAAAATAGAGTAGCGAATCATCAATGGATTAGGATAGGTTCAAAAGAAAACTTAATAAATAACTACAGCAATCCACTACTTGACAAATCCAAAGATATCTGGGATAAGAACTCACTATTTGACAAAAATTGTTGGGAAAACTGGAAAATAATATGGTGAAAACTAGGTGTAGTCCCACATCTCACACCCTATACCAAAATAAGATCAAAATGAGTACAGGATTTAGACAGGAAGAGCAATACCATAGGCCAAAAATATTCTATCTATCCGATCTATAGAAAAGGGATAAATTTATGACCAAACAAGAATTAGAGCATATCATAAACTTCAAAATGAATGATTTTGACTATATTAAATGAAAAAAAGATTTGCACTAATAAAATCATCAATGTCATCAATGCTGCCAAAATCATCAATGTCATCAATGCTGCCAAAATTAGAAGAAAAGCAGAAAGCTGGGAAACAATCTTCCCAACTAGGAATTCTGATAAAGATCTCATTTCTAAAATCTAGAGAATTGCATCATCATTATTTATAAGATCACAAGTTATTCCCCAATTGATAAATGGTCAAAGGATATGAACAGAGTTTTCAAATGAAGAAATTAAAGCTATATATAATCATATGAAAAAAATATTCCAACCTTTCTGGAGAGCAATATGGAACTATGCCCAAAGAGCAATAAAACTGTTCATACTCTTTGATCCAGCAATTCCAATTCTAGGTCTATAACCAGAAGAAATTGTAAAAAATAGAAATATTTCTATATGTTCCAAAATATTCAAAGCAGCCCTTTTTGTAGTGGCAAAGAATTGGAAATTGAGAGGAAATGCCCATCAGTTGGGGAATGGTTAAACAAGTTATGGTACATGAATACTATGGAATATTGTTTTTCTATAAGAAATAATAAATGGTTGGACTCTAGTAAGCATGGAATGACTTACAGGATCTGATGCTGAGTGAAGGGAGTAGAGCCAAGAGAACAATTTACAAGTCAACATCATGAGTTGTACAACTGTGATGGAAGCAATCCTTCTTGGCAGTTCAGAGAGCTAGGACAACTGAATTTGACAGATTATGAAATATATTATCTCCAAATGGAGGAAGAAAAACAATACAAAATAAAACGCACAGAAAACAAAAAACACCCCTACCAAATCTGGTGAACACTTTATACAAATTATCTCTAATGTATTTCTTTCCATTAATCCCAATTCCTCATGCCAAAAAATTACTAATTTGTAAACATGTTATTTTTTTTAGTTTTTTTTTTTTTTGCAAGATAAACGGGGTTAAGTGGCTTGCCCAAGGCCACACAGCTAGGTAATTATTAAGTGTCTGAGACCGGATTTGAACCCAGGTACTCCTGACTCCAGGGCCGGTGCTTTATCCACTACGCCACCTAGCTGCCTCACAATTTGTAAACATATTTAACAAATATGTTTAACAATATACATACACACACACACACACACACACACACACAAACACACATATATATATATATATATGAAAAATGCTAACCTGATTGTTCCTAACTGAAGGGACAGGGGTGGAAAGGGAGGGTGGAGGGAGAGAGGGAGACTTTGTAACTTGGAAATATACATATACAAATGGATGAAAATAAATAAATAAAAAGAAAAAAGAAAGAAAATCTCTGAGTCTTGCATGGAGTGGGAATGAAGAGAGAAAGGAATCAATTGCAATTGCATATCTATGATAGTCTTTCCAGGCTTAAAAGAACATTCCATTTACTTAAGGGAGTCATTCTTATATTTCAATGTCATTTCAGAAGTAGTGTGACTTTAAGTTGAAGAAAGACTTTAGCATATATATTCTACATGGCTTTAAAATGTAATAATCTTATCTGACATTTATCCATTGCATTTTGATTTTTCTTTTATATTAAAGGTTAAAATAGAATCACTTGTTTTCACTTTATCCAAAGATGCATACTCAATAATTTCTGTAATTGCATGCTCAGCAAATACAGAGTAATTACAAATTATTCAGTAACACAATACTGTCGCCAAATTAGTTTAAAGAAAGAGTCATTGAGAAATAGATTCAGCAACTGCAAAGACCTTCCTAATATCTGCTACTCTTTTAGAGACTATATTTTGATATGGAAGTAAGGTTGTGTTAGAGTCAGATCTCACTGCTTTGTTAGAACTGATTGTTAAGTTTTTAGTGTGAATATTTACACTTCAGATGCTGTTAGTTAACATAAATCAGGGTTAGCCTCCAAAGGCTACTTCCCATTCCAAGCTTCTCTCTTGTTGAAGGTTATACTGTTCTACTTTTCCTAGAATATTTTCAAAATATTTCTATTGATGCCTTTCATTTCCATAGCTTAATAATTTCCAGTTATGTTGTTTCAAAATCCCCCATTATCCAGAATATTTTTACTTATAAAAAAGAAAAAACTCTCCATATCCAGAGCTTCCTCCTTCTACAGTAAAATGGGGGAAGAACATTTTATCAATACTTCTGAGTCCAAACTTTATTAGTATAATTTTCAATTATATTTGAAATTGCATTTTATGATTTGCAATTAAATTACATTTAAATATTCTTTTTATAATAGTCTTCTTGCTTCACCCTGCCTCAAGCTGTCTTTCTATTTTTTCTCTGGCTTTTTCATATTAATCAATTTTATTGCACAATAACATTCCCTTATGGTCATATGCCATAATATGTTTAGTAATTTCCTGACTGATGGACACTCACCTACACTATTTCTAATTATTTACTAATATCATTTAGAAAAAGTGCTAGTATAAATTTGGTGGCGCATGAGAAATTCCTATCCTTCATCTTCTTGTGGCCTAGCAGAGGGTACTGGTCAAAGGGTATTGGTCTTTTATTCATATGTTTGCTAAAATTCCAAATTTGTTTCATGGATACTTGAACAGATTTCAAAAATTACCAAGAATATATTAATATGCCTGTCTTTCCAAATTTCCTACAACACTAAATATTTCTATCATATGCACTATTGCAAGATTTCTGGGTATAAGATGAAACTTCATAATTATTTTCAATCACCAACTACACAAGGTAGTTGTAAAGAATACACGAAATAATATTAGCACAGTGCCTAGCTCAGAGTAGGCCCTGAATAAATGGAATTCCCTTCTCTTTCCCTCTTCATCTGCATTTCTCTTATTGATGTTAATAGTTTACAATTTGTCTTTTGATAGCTCTTTGTCTATATCATTTGACCATACCCATTAGTAAATGCTCTTGGTCTTTATATTATATATTTGTGCAAATCCTTTATATTTCTTGCTTATTACATCCTTATCAGAGACATTTGATATAGTTTTTCCAAGTACAGCTCGCCTTCTTATCCTAGCTACATTGATTTTGATTTTACAAAAGAGTTTCCATTTTATGTAATCAAAATGATTAATTTTTGCTAACTCCTCTTTTCTTTGATAGGTTAAGAATTTTCCCACAGACAGAGCTGAAAGACATTTCTGCCCCTTATATTTGTTTTTTTTTTTTAACATCATACATATCTCCTATATTCAAGTTAATTGTACATTTGGAACTTATAGTGTTATATGGTATAAAATGAATGTCTAAACCTATTTACTTAATATTTAAAATAAATTCCTACTCATCTATTCTAATCTACTTAACTTTTTTTGTACTTTTTAACCAGTATCAACTAATCTTGATTAATCCCTTACAATTGCCTTATAGAGATCTGGAAGCACTATTCTTCCTTCATTTTTCCTTTCCTCCCTTTATTTCCTTTGGTATTCCATACTTTTTGTTATTTAAAATAAACAAATGAAATGAATAATATTTTTGTTTGCTTGCCTTATCCCAAATACCTTAAATGTATTTAAATTACTATTTCATTTCTTTGTTTCTTCCCTCCACCATTTACTCTTAGTTTAAATAATGTTCTTTTATGACTCCTTGTCATTTACTTTGTCTTTTCCCTTGCTTATTTATCCTTTCTAGTATATTCTGAATTTTGTTCTTCAATTATTTCCTCTGTATTACTTTTCCCTTCTTAATTCTTTCTTTTTTCCTTATGAGAGAAAGAACTTATCTAGTATGAAATTTTAGCTCTCCTTTTTCCCCCATTACATGCTACTGTATTTATAGACTCTATCCCATTCTTTCTCTCTCTCTCTCTCTCTTTTGTATATCTATTTTATTTTGTCTTTTTTTAGTGTATATCTATTTTATTTAATTTTTTTTAGTTGTTTTAATTTTGGGTTTGGTGAGGGATTTTCTCCACATTCTCAAAATTAGAAATTTATAGGAAGGAAGAGAATGCAAAATATCTGCTTCTTAAATCATGAGGATTGGTACTCTCTCTTGTGCTTACTAAGAAATCTGCTAACTTCCAAAACAAAGTCCAGACTATTTCATTTGAGAATACATACAGCCTTTATTTTGGTTTGAGATGAAGTTCTATAAACAGAACTTGTTTGGTTTTTTTTCTTTTTGGTCTGAGATAGGGTGAAAGGAAAAAAAGATTGTCTTCTACTGAAGACAAGAGTCTTTCAAGAGTTAGGACTAACTACTTCCTCAGTAGAAATATAACTATAACTATGAAACTATAACTATACATATATATATATACATATACATATACATATATATATACATATATATATATATATATATATATATATATATATATATATATATATACATATATAATAATGGCTCCCTTTCATTTTCATTTCACCTTCCTGGGTGAAACTTGTCTTCTAATTTCCTCATCCCAATCTTTATCTCCATTGTTTTCAATACTAGTAATCCCCAACTTTTAACTCACTTTATTGGAGTAAGAGTATTACTAGTCTTTAACTAATCTTCTCAAAGATGAATAAGGCTGCATTCCAAGCATACCTAAGTCTGTTCTTTCTATCCTCTTACCATATGAGTGAGGAATAACTGTATTATTCACCACCATCCCTCTCACCACTCCCACCCCCCACCCCATAAACATGTTGATTCATTTCTGAGGAACAAGGAATTTATCTCATGGAATAGGAATTTGACTTTTTCTCTATTCCCAATCTCTAGGACTTGTTGAAGTCTTTTGGCTATTACATGATTTTTTAAAATCCTGTTATGCTCCCTCTTTTTTCTTCTTTTCCACCTCATTAGAGGTAGAGAATATTATCAATTTCAAAATGAATGATTTTGACTATATTAAATTTAAAAGTTTTTACACAAATAAAACTATTGCACTAAACATTAGAAAGGATGCAGAAGGTTGTGTTTCTGATAAAGAACTCATTTCTAAAATTTATAAAAAATTGAATCAAATTTATAAGATCACAAGTCATTCTCCAATTAATAATTCTTGTAAAGATTTATTAACAAAGAATATGAACAAGCAGTTTTCAGATGAAGAAATAAAATTTATTTATAGTCATATGAAAAAATGCTTCAAATCATTATTCATTAGAGAATTACAAATTAAAATAATTCAGAGGTAGTATCTTACACTTATCAGATTGGCTAAGATGA
The DNA here is from genome assembly GCF_037893015.1 of Macrotis lagotis. Classification (NCBI taxonomy): domain Eukaryota; kingdom Metazoa; phylum Chordata; class Mammalia; order Peramelemorphia; family Peramelidae; genus Macrotis; species Macrotis lagotis. The sequence continues at coordinate 413,498,141 of NC_133666.1, forward strand.
TAAAAAAAGGAAAATGATCATTGGGGGAGAGGATGTGGGGAGCTCTAATGGGCTGTTGGTAGAGCTGTGAACTGATCCAACCATTCCTAGAGAGCAATCAAACTATATATACTCTGTGATCCAGCAATACCACTACTAGGTCTCTATCCCAAAGAGATCATTAAAAAGGGGAGAAAGACCCACATGCTCAAACATATGTGTGTGTGTGTGTGTGTATATATATATATATATATATATATATATATATATATATATATATTGCAGTAGAAAATAATTGAAAATTGAAGGAATTCTCATTTTAGATATGTTCAAGAGATCCTAGAAAAACAGCAAGATAATCTAGAATGTTTCAAAGGAAAGATAATCATTTTAAAGAAAATATGAATATGGAAATTAGATCATAAAACAAAGCTCTCTACACAGAATTAACAATAATAAAAAACAAAGGAAACAATTTTGAATGCACAATGGAGAACTTTCCAAAGCAGTTAAAGGTCTAAAAGAAAAAAGTGACAATTTTAAAAGAAAAAAAAAGACAGAAGTACAAAACATTAATCAGAAAAGTTAAAAAAGAACATTGAATGCTCATTCTTCTCCATGTATTTAAGGAGAACTGTCCTGATATTCTGGAACCAGAGGTCAAAGTTGTCATGGAAAAAAATCATTGAAAACCTTTAGAAAGGAAACCAAAATGAAAATACCAAGGAATATTGTGGCCAAAATTCATAATTATCAGTTCAAGGAGAAAATCCTATAAGTGGCCAGAAAGATGTAATTCAAATACTAAGGAGCCACAGTCAGGATTGCATTATGGATTGTATTGTCAGGATTGTATTATGAAAATTAAAGGATCAAAGGGCCTGGAATATGATATTCCAGAGAGCAAGGGAGCTTAGATTACAAAAAAAATTAACTATCTTGAAAAACTTAAGCTTTTTCTTTTAGGGGAAAAGATGGACATTTAACTAAATAGATGACTCTTAAACTTTCCTGATGAAAAGACTAGAGCTGAACAGAAAATTTGAACTTCAAATAGAGACAAACACACATGAAAAGGTAAACAGGGAAAAGAAAAAGCCTGCTATCCAATAAGATTAAATTGGCTACATTCCTACTTGGAAGGAAAATTCTCATTAATTTAGAGAATTGTAACTCTATTAGAGGGAAATGCCGAAGGTATGTTCATTCATGGTATGTCCATGAATTTGATGGAATGTTTTAAAAAAAAGTTAGTAAATTAAAAAAGGAGGGGAGGGAGACTGTAAAGAAATGGGAGAAAGGTGGGGGGGGGAGTGTAGAATGGAATAAATTACATCACAAGCAAAGGTCAAAGGACCTATTGCAATAGAAGGAAAAAAGGGAAGAGATGTGAACTGCCTGAATCTTACTCCCATTCAATACACACTCAGGTGAATTTAGAAATTCACCTTATTTTTCAAGTATTAGGAGAAGAAAGGGGAGAAGGAAGTGGGGACTGATAGAAGTGAGGAAAGGAAGAAAGGGAAAAAGGAAAGGGGAAAGAAAAGTAAGAATGGTGAACAGAAGGGAGGAACACATTGAGGGAGGTGGTACTTAGAAGCAAAACACTAGATAGGAAGGGTAATGTGAAAATCAGAAAAAAAATTCAAATGGAAGGGAGAGACAATAGGGGGGAATAAACTTAGAAATTATAACCTTTTATATTAATATGATGAACTAACCCATAAAGCAGAAGTGAAAAGCAGAGTGGATTAAAACTCAGAATCCTATAAGAAACACATTTGATGCAAAGAGCTACATACAGAGTAAAAGTAAAAGACTGGATGATAATATATTATGCTTCAGCTGAACTGAAAAAGGGGTAACAATCTTTATCTCAGACAAAATAATTGCAAAAATAAATTTCATTAAAAGGGATAAGGAAGCAAACTACATTCTCCTAAAAGTTACCATAGGCACAGGAGTATTTTTTTTAAGACAGATTTTATTTATTTTGAGTTTTACAATCCCCACCCCATACTTGCTTCCCTCCCCCACCCCCTACAGAGATCATTCTGTTAGACTTTATATTGTTTCCATGGTATTCATTGATCTCGGTTGAATATGATGATAAATCATATCCTTAAGGAAGAAAAATAAAGTATGAGATAGTAAAATTACATAATAAGATAACAGATTTTATTTTTCCTAAATTAAAGGTAATAGTCTTTGGTCTTTGTTTAAACTCCACAGTTCTTCCTCTGGATACAGATGGTATTCTCCATTGCAGATACCCCAAAATTATCCCTGATTGTTCCACTGATGGAATGAGCAAGTCCATCAAGGAAGATCATCACCCCCATGTTGCTGTTACAGTGTGCAATGTTTTTTTTTGATCTGCTTATCTCGCTCAGCATCAGTTCATGCAAATCCTTTCAGATTTCCCTGAATTCACATATCTCCTGGTTTCTAATAGAACAATAGTGTTCCAAGACATACATATACCACAGTTTATTAAGCCATTCCCCAGTTGAAGGACATTTACTTAATTTCCAATTCTTTGCCACCACAAATAGGGCTGCTATGAATATTTTTGTACAAGTGATGTTTTTACCTATTTTCATAATCTCTTCAGGGTACAGACTCAGTAGTGGTATTGCTGGATCAAAAGGTATGAACTTTTGTCTTGCCCTTTGAGCATAATTCCAAATTGCTCTCCAGAAAGGTTGGATGAGTTCACAGCTCCACCAACAATGTAATAGTGTCCCAGATTTCCCACATCCCTTCCAACATTGATCATCATCCTTTCTGGTCATATTGACCAGTCTGAGATGTGTGAAGTGGTATATCAGAGATGTTTTAATTTGCATTTCTCTAATCACTAATGATTTAGGCAATTTTTCATATGACTATAGATAGCTTTGATTTCCTCAGCTGTAAATTGTTTTTGCATGTCCTTTGACCATTTGTCAATTGGGGAATGGCTTGTTTTTTGAAAATTTGACTCAGTTTTCTGTATATTTTAGAAATGAGTCTTTTCTCAGAAATGCTAGCTGTAAAAATTGTTTCCCAATTTACTACATTTCTTTTGATCTTGGTTACAGTGGTTTTGTCTGTGCAAAAGCTTTTTAATTAAATGTAATCAAAGCTATATAGATTTTTTTAATGATGTTCTCCATCTCTTCCTTGGTTATAACCTGCTTCCATTTCCATAGATCTGAAAGGTAAACTACTCCTTGATCTTCTAGTTTACTTATAATATTGATTTTATGTCTAAATCCTGTACATTTTGATCTTATCTTGGCATAGGATTGAGGTGTTGATCTAATCTAAATTACTTCCATACTAACATCCAATTTTCCCAACAGTTTTTGTGTCAAAGAAAGAGTTTTTATCCTAATAGCTAGACTCTTTGGGTTTATCAACCAGCAGATTACTATAATCATTTCCTGCTATTGCACCTAGTCTATTCCACTGATCTACCACTCTATTTCTTAGCCAATACTAAACAGTTTTGATGACTGATGCTTTATAATGTAATTGTAGATCTGGTAAGGCTAAATCACCTTATTTTGCATTTTTTTCATTGAATCCTTGGAAATTCTTGGCTTTTTATTTCTTCATATAAATTTACTTACAACTTTTTCTACCTCATTAAAGTAATTTTTTGGAATTTTGATTGATAAGGCACTAAACAAGTACTTTAGTTTTGGTAGAATTGTCATTTTTATTATATTAGCTTGACCTATCCATGAGCAGTGAATTTTTGCCCAGTTATTTAAATCTGATTTTATTTGTGTAAGAAGTGTTATGTAATTGCTTTCAAAAAGTTTTTGAGTCTGCCTGGGCAGGTAGACTACCAGGTATTCTATATTGTCTGAGGTTACTTTGAGTGGGATTTCTCTTTCTAGCTCTTTCTGCTGTATCTTGCTAGTCATATATAGGAATGTTGAGGGTTTATTTTATATTTTGCAACTTTGCTAAAGTTACTAATTACTTCTGGAAGTTTTTTAGATGATTTTTTAGGATTGTCTAGGTATACCATCATGTCATCTGCAAAGAGTGAGAGTTTTGTCTCTTCCTTCCCAATTCTAATTCCTTCAATTTTGTTTTCTTCTCTTATTGTGCAAGTTAACATTTCAAATACAATAGTAAATAGTAGTGGTGATAATGGGCATCCTTGTTTCACCCCTGACCTTATTGGGAATGCCTCTAGCCTATCCCCATTGAAAATAATGCCGAAATAATTTCAACACTAAACATGCATGTACCAAACAGTATAGCACCCACATTCTTAGAGGGAAAGCCAAATGAGTTACAGGAAGACATAGATAACAAAATTCTAATGGAGGTAGGAAGACCTCAACCTCCCTCTTATAGAATTATATAAATCTAATGATAAAAAAGAAGAAAGTTAAGGAGGTGAATAGAATGTGATAGACCTCTGGAGATAACTGAATGAACATAGAAAGAAATATACCTTTTTTCTGTGATATATCACACTTATAAAAAATTGACCATATATTGGAGAATTAAAAACAAAACAAAAAAACAGATGCAGAAAGACAAAAACATTGATGTATCCTTTTCAGGTCTTATGCATTAAAAAATCACATATAATAAAGGGACATGGCAAAATAGACCTAAAACTAATTGGAAATTAAATTAGCTAATTTTAAAGAATGAGTGGATCAAACAACAAACCATAGAAAGAATTAATAATTTCATCTAAGACAGTGACGATAATCAGATAACATAACCAAACTCATGGGATACAGCAAAAGAAGTTATAAGGAGAAATATTATATCTCTAAATACTGGCATGAATAAAATGAAGAAGGAGAGCAATGAACTGAACATGCAACTTAAAAATTAGAGAAAGAACAAATTAAAATACCCCCCCATCAAATACTAAATTGGAAATTCTGAAAATGAAAGGTGAAATTAATAAATTCAAAACCAGAAAACTCTGGAACTAATAAATATAACCAAAACTTGGTTTTATGAAAAGAAAAGCAATAAATAGATAAACTTTTGAAAAATTTGAGTAATAAAAAAAAGAAAATCAAATTAGTAGTATCCAAAATGAATAAGTTGAATTCACCACCATTGAAGAGGAAATTAAAGCAATAATTCAGAACTATTTTGCCCAACTGTGTACCAATAAATTTGACAATCTACATGAAATGGATGATTATTTATAAAAATAAAAACTGCCTAGGTTAAATGAAGAGGAAATTAAATACTTAAATAACCCCATCTCAGAAGAAGAAATTGAATTAGCCCTCAATGAATTCCTTAAGAAAAAAATGTCCAGGACCAAATGGATTCACAAATGAATTCTAATGAACATTCAGGGAAGAATTCATTCCAATTCTACATCAATTATTTGAAAAAAATAGAAGAAGGAGGTCTGCTAAATTCATTCTATGACAACAATATGATGCTGATACCTAGACCAGGAAGAGTCAAAACAGAAAAAGAAAATTATACACTCATTTCCCTAATGAATATAGATGTAAAAATTTTAAATAAAATGTTATCAAAGTGATTACAGTAAGCTATCTCTAGGATAATATACTATTATCAAGTAGGGTTTATACCAGGAATGCAGGTTGGTTCAACAGAAGGAAAACTATCAGCATACTTGACCATATCAAAAACAAACCCAAGGGGCGGCTAGGTGGCACAGTTGATAAAGCACTGGCCCTGGAGTCAGGAGTACCTGGGTCCAAATCTGGTCTCAGACACTTAACAATTACCCAGCTATGTGGCCTCGGGCAAACCACTTAACCCCATTTGCCTTGCAAAAACCTAAAAAAATACCAATAGAAACCATGTGATTATCTCATAGACACTGAAAAATCTTTTGACAAAATACAGCACTCATTCCTATTAAAAAACACTAGAGAGCATAGGAATAAATGGACTGTACCTTTAAATAAAAAGCAGTAGGGTAGCTAGGTGGTGCAGTGGATAGAGCACTGGCCCTGGAGTCTGGAGGACCTGAGTTCAAATCCTGCCTTAGCCATTTAATAACTGCTTAGCCATGTGATCTTAAGTAAGCCACTTAACCCCATTGCTTTACCAAAATAACCACAAAACACAAAAACAGTAAGCAGTTATCTATCTAAAACCATCAACAGGCATTATATGTAATGGGAATAAGCTAGAAGCATTTCCAATAAGACTAGGGTCTATTATCATCACTATTTTTCAATATTTTATTATAATTGTTCACATTAGCAATGAGAAAAAATGAAGGCATTGTAATCAGTAATGAAGAAAAAAACTCCTTCTTTTCAAATGATATGATGCAGAACCCTAGAAAATCATCTAATAACTACTGGAAACTAACTTTAACAGAGTTCAGGATATAAAATAAACCCGCATAAATCCTCAACATTTCTATATATTACTAACAAGATATAGCAACAAAAGATAGAAAGAGAAATTCCACTTAAAATAGGAAAAATCCTTGGGAATTTACCTGCCAATACAGACTCAGAAACTATATGAAAACAACTATAAAACACTTTTCACACACATAAAATCATATCTAAATAACTGGTAGACTGATCTAATATAACAAAAATGAAAATTCTACTTAAATAACTTATTCAGTACCATATCAATCAAACTTCCAAAAACTTACTTTAGTGATGAAGAAAAAATAGGAGAAAAGTCATATGGAGTATCAAAAAGTCAAGAATACCATGGGAATTGATGAAAAAACATGCTTAGGAAGGTGTTCTAGCCATACCAGCTCTTAAATTATATTATAGGGCATCAGTCATCAAAACTGTTTGCCACTGATTAAAAAACAGAATAGTGGATAAATGGAATATATTAAGTACAAGAGAAACAGAAGGAAATGACTGTAGTAATCTATTGTTTGTTATAAACACAAAGATTCCAGCTACTGGAATAAGAACTCACTCTTTGATAAAAACTGCTGAGAAAACTGGAAAATAATATAACAGAAACTAGACACAGACCAACATCTCACGTCCTATACCAAGATTAGATTGAAAAGGGTATAGGAATTGGACATAGAAGGTCATTTTATATGCCATTTAGGAAAAGAAACTGAAGTTTACCTGTCAGAGCTATGGAAAGGGAAGCTGTTTATGACAAAAGAAGAGATAATTATATTTATATAAAACAAACTGGTTAATGTTGATTACATTAAATCAAAAGGTTTTTGCACAAACAAAACCACTGCAAGCAAGATTAAAAGGAATGTAGTCAATTGGGAAATAATTTTTGAAATTTGTGTTTCTAAAAAGGACTGATTTCTAAAATATATAGAAAACTGAGTCAAATTAATAAAAAGTCATTCCCCAATTCATAAATGATCAAAGGATATGGAAAGGCAATTCTTAGATGAAGAAATCAAAACTATCTATAGTCTTATGAAAATTTGCTTTAAATCATTATTAATTAGAGTAATGCAAATTAAAACATTTCTGAGATATCACCTCACATCTATCAGATTGACCAATATTACTAGAAAGGAAAATGATCAATGTTGGAGGAGATGTGAGAAAACTGGGACACTAATGCATTGTTGGTAAATTTGTGAATGGATCTAGTCTTTCTGGAGAGCAATTTGGAATTATGCCCAAAAGGCAATTCAAAATGTGCATACCCTTTGATCCAGCTATACCACTACTGAATTTATATCCTGAAAAGATCAAGAAAAGGGGTAAAAGTCCTACATGTACAAAAATATTCAGAGAACCTCTTTTTGTAGTGACAAAGAACTGGAAACTGAGGGGAGCCCATCAATTGGGAAAGGCTGAACAAATTGTGGTATATGTATGGTGATGGAACATTATTGTTCTATTAGATATCACATGAGATGAGATTTCAGAAAAACCTGGAAAGACTTGTAGGATTAGTGTGGAATAAAATGAGCAGAAACCGAATAACTATTATACACACTAAAAACAAGTTGATGATCAACTATGATGAACTTGTTCATTTCAGCAGTATAATAATCAAAGGAATTTTAAGACATGATGGAAAATACCATCCATATCTTGAGAAGGAGCTGTAAAGTTTAAATGAAGAATAAAGTTTATTATCTTCTAGTTTAAAAAATTACCTTATGAATTATGTCATTCTTTCTCTAATGATTTTTTTCTTCTGTTTTAATTTGATTCTTCTCTCTCCATATGGATCAATTGTTTATAATTGTAGAGAATATATCAGATTTCTTTCTGTCAGGGAGAGGAATTGGCAAAAACTGCCATTGCAAGTAGTTGGAGAATATATATATATATATATATATATATATATATATATATATATATATGTATATATATACATATATATATATATATAAATAAAAATAAAATATATTGACAGACAGAATTACCTATATATCCACAGATGTGTGTTTGTGTGTGTGCTTATTAGCAACATTTTAAAAAAGTTTTTTGATTGAAGAGACTTGTGAACTTGTCTACTCTTTAAGGAATCAATGTGTAGACTAGAGGAGGAAGTGCTCAAAAGTTTATATACCATGTAGGTGGAAAGATTCTCCATCTGAGGTTGGCATTGTTTATTTCTAAAGTTGTTCTTTAGAAATTTAAAGGAAGAGTTTAACAATTTCAAGGCAAAGAATATTTATAAAACACCCACTTTTATTTAGTTTTCCCTAGTTCTTCTATAGGCCTTTGGAAAAATAATCTCAATCATGAGATGATTAAGTAGATAAAAAAATCTTAGCCATGAAAGGAATTGTCAAGGAATCGTTTCCAACCAAAAGAAGAGAGCACCACTTTGTTGTTGCTGTGTTTTTTATTAGTAGCAATTCGGTGGACAACTAGGCCTTTTGTATTGCTCTTTCATTTTAAACAGAAGCCAGTTTTTTGTTCTTGTTATTAAGTGGGTTGCCTCAGAGGGGCATCAGAAAATAAGGAAACTATCAGAAGGCTTTCAGAAATAATCAGTAATATTTTCCCATCAAATTACTAGCACATATAATTTTCATCTGACATGTTATGATGATGAGCACAAGTTGGAAAAATTCCCTTTTGGCTCAAAGTCAGGCAGCATTCTCATAATTCATACACTCTTATAACACTTATTGAGTTCTACAAAATGCCTAGGAGGCATCTACAACAAGTCTGTTGGTTTTCAGAAGCAATTATTCTCTCTATAATGCAAGCATAGTTCACATCAAATGCACTACTGAGGGCTGAGTGCTGCACATTTGATTATATTATACTTTTTATTAAATCAAAAGTTAAATGATGCTCAGTTCAATAAGTGTCAAATAATCATTGAGTCAAGTAGCCTTTAAATATCATGTAGTACCTCAGTTCCACATTCAGGTTTTTCCTTTATTTCTCATCCAAACAATATGAAAATCAATTTACTAAAGCCTAGATCCAGAAAAGAATTTGAAAGACCAGAAAAAAATATACCTTTATGCCAGAGTAGAATAAGATAACTGAGTTTGGAATCATATTCTTATATATTTGAGCTAAAAATAACTTTAGAGATCTCTTAATCCAACATCCTCCTTTTAGAGTTGCAGAAACTGAAATATGTGATTTGATTAAAATCACTCACACCTTAAGAATTCTCTTTGCTGGGTTCTTGAAGCACAAATATAGCACTCTTTCTTCTAAGCCATATTGCCTCTTCATCTACCTTCAATTACTTTATCCTTCCTACATTCCCAATCACTTACCATTCCTGTGCATGTTCTTCTTGCTTTGTGATAAGTTGTATCCAAACTTAAATATTTCTTTCGCTTGCTTTTATCTAACTGTGGTACAGGAGATACAAAGAGTGATGGATGTAAAGTGGGCATTGGTAGATAGCAGAAAACATCTAATGATTAACTATATTCAACTATATAACGATTAACTATAATCTAACGATTAACTATATAAGGGACATCATCCAGGAAATGCATGTTCTGGCCATCTAGTAAGAGATAACAGAAGGAAAACCAGTAAATTGTCCTGGTACCTTTTCAGTGTAGATACTGATAAAATTGATAAAAGTCTCTAGCATGTGGGATAGAGTTGCTATGGAAGGTCTTTAGGAAAACAGACTGAGATATGAGTGCATTACGAATTGTAAAAGTGGAGAAAGTACTCATCACTTGCCTATTGGACATTTCAAATTGAATGTCCCAGAGACAGCTTGTCTTTCCATCTAAAATCTTCCCTCTTTTACAAATGTAAAGCCTTTATCAGATTGCTTCCTGTTGGGGGAATGAGAGGGAGGGAAAAAAATTTTAAAACTCAAAACCTTTCAAAATAAATGATTGGTAAAAACTACCATTTTAGGTAGTTGGAAAAAATTAGTAAAAGGAAATAAAAAGCAAAATAAAATCTTCCCTCTTTCAGTAAGTTTATACAAACTATTTGTCTACATATCTATCTATTCATCTATCTATGTGTTCAACTAATGTCTTTTACCCATCCTCCAATTAAAACTACTAGGTACTCAAATAAAATCATAGTTTCTACTTGTTTCTACTCCTAGTGGAGACTAGGATAAAGATCTGTATTCACTGACAGTTCAATAAACAATACCTGATGACTTAGACTGTTCTTCACAGACTAATTTGTCAACTCTTCTTTATAAGATTTGATTTATAAATCTTTAATAATATAATTATATAATTAAAGAATTTCAAGATAACTCAAAGGTCATATAACTTCATTCCCATCTTAATTCTATAGGAAATATTCATTGAACTCTCTTCAGATCTTCAGTTTCTATGCTTAATTATTAGTTTCAAACCCCAGAAGATTATTTCTGTATATTGGAAGAGGTTTGAAAGCCCTGACTATCCTTTTATATGCTTGAAATATGAATGGATTTTGGTTTTTTTCTGGTTTTATTTTGCATGAGTGTGGAGATTTCCATCCATCATACTACATAAGAATGATATAGTTTGTACTTGCTTTCATAGACAAAAGATAACAGTTCTAATTTCTGGTATTGGGATGACATGTCTATCATGAAGCTTAAATTATCAACTTAGTCCCAAGTCACATTCCTTTAAATGACTATAGAATTTAGATAATAGTATTCATTTGATGAAGGCAATTAGGTGACATGGTGGATTGAATGCCAGACCTAGAGTATGGAAGACTCATCTTCCTAATTTCAAATCTGTCCTCAGATGTTTACTATCTGTAGGACCCTAGGCAAGTCATTTAGCTATATCTACTTCAATTTCCTCCTCTTAAAAAGGTAACAAGATTCATCTCCTAGGCTTGTTGTGAGGAATTAAATGAGACATTATTTGTAGAACACTTAGCACAAGACCTGGCACATAATAGGTGCTATTAAGATTTGTTTCCCTCTTTATTCAACTGAAATTGCTCTCTATAAAGACTTAAATGTCAAATCTGATGATCTTTTCTCAATTTTCACCTTTCAATCCATGACTTCACTGATCTTTAACTCTTCCTGAGTGCTCTTTCCTCTCTTGGTTTTTGTGAAACTAAAATATATTTTCTCTCTTTTCACTTTTTAAATCATTCCTCATTATTCTTTGTTCATCCATATCATCACCCCAACTCTGGATGGTACTTGAGGTCCTTTGTTTGCTTTATTCCCCTTCTTCCTCTTTACCTTTAATCTACTGCTAACCTTTACAGTTTCTATCTAAATATACCATTTCTATGCATATGACTCTCAGTCTCTCCCCTGAACTCCAAACCCATGTCATGAAATGCTAATTGGACATTTCAAACTGGATGCCTCAGATACAACTGAAATGGAACTCATTTTGTTTCCCTTAAAAGAGTTTTCCATCCAAATGTCTCTATTTCTGTCAAAGTCACTGACCTCCTTCCAGGGCCTGAAGTTCATGATCAGCTTTAGGGTCCTTGGGACAACACAACTTTTCTGCCATGCTAGTTAATGGTTATACTGATGAACACTGAATAATCATTCTTAAAATGCTTCTTGCTGTGTCTTCAACTCCACAGATACTTTGAGCTACATTTTGTCAATGTGCATATGTTAATGAGTCATGAGTACTCAATAAATATAGTCTATGGCCCCTCTTACTTCAAGAAGCTAAATTACTTTACTTTATTTGGCAGGTGAATAGTTATTTTTTAAGTTTTTAATATTTTATTTTTCATCAGATTAACATGCTTTTTACTTTGAGTTCCAAATTCTAAACCTTTATTCATCCCTTCATTCCCATCCCATTTAGAAGGCAAGCAATTTGATACAGTAGTAATGAAAAACATTTTCATATCAATCATGTTACAAAAAAAGTATAGAAGAGAAACCCTGAAAATAAAGAAAATTTTTTAAAAAGATATACCTCAGTCTATATTAAGACACTACCAGTCCTTTCTCTGGGAATAGATTGCATTTTTCATCATAGGACCTTTAGAGTTGTCTTTGCAATCCTTGTATTATTGAGAATAGTTAAGTCGTTCACAGTTGATCATCTTACAATATTGCTATTACTTTGCTCACAGGATATTTCTCTTTGCATCAACTCATGTAAGTTTTCCAGGTTTTTCTCAGATCATCCAGTTCATCATTTCTTATATTTAAAATATTGAAATATTTTATTTATTTGGTTTTCCAACTACATGCAACAGTAGTTTTTACCTATCATTTTCTGGCAAGGTTTTGAGTTTTCCATTTTTTCTCCTTCCTTCCTCTCCTCCCAATAGAAAAAAAATCTGATATAGGCACTACAATTATGAGAGAAGAATCTGATCCAAAGGGAAGAAAGAAAACATTAGGGGGAAAAAACTGACACAATATATGACAATTTAAAAATTGAAGATAATAAACTTTGGGCTTCATTTAAACTCCACAGTTCCTTCTCTGGATATGAACAGTATTTTCCATCACCAGTCTTTTAAAATTGTCTTTGATTATTGTACTATTGAAATGAAGAAGTGCATCATAGTTGATCATCTCTGCATGCTGTTGTTAGTGTTTCCTGGTTCTTCTCATTTCACTCAGCATCATTCCGTGCAAGTCCTTCCAGTCTTTTCTAAAATCCCATCCCTCATGACGTCTAATAAAACAATAGTGTTCCACCACTCACACACACACATGCATGTATATATGCACACATACACATACACATTCACATAAATGTATATATACACGCGTATATATATATGTACATATGTGTAACATAGTTTGTTCGTTCATTCCCCAGTTGATGGACATGCCCTCAATTTCCACTTCTTTACACTACAAAAAGAGCTTCCATGAATATTGTTGCAATGTGGGATTTCTGACCTTTTATGGTCTCTTTAGGATACAAATCCAGTAATGGCTTTGCTGAATCAAAGGATGTGCACATTTTTATTGCCTTTTGGGCATAATTCCAAATTGTTCTCTAGAAAGGTTGGATCAGTTCACAACTCCACCAGTAATGCATTACTGTCCTACTTTCCCCATATCCCCTCCAACAATGATCATTTTTCTTTTTAGTCTTATTGATCAATCTGAGAGATATGAGGTGGTACCTCAGAGATGTTTCAATTTGCATTTCTCAAATCAATGATTTAGAACATTTTTTTGTCATATGACTATAGATAGCCTTGATTTATTTAATCTGAGAATTGCCTTTCCATCTTCTTTGACCATTTATGAATTGAGGAATGACTTTTGAAAATAAATTTAACTCAGTTCTCTAGTTTAGAAATGAGTCTTTTACCAAAGAAAAGGAGTAAAAATTGATTCCTAACTTACATTTAATTTTTCTTGCAATGGTTTAGTTTTTGCAAAAACTTTTTAATTTTTTGTAATCAAAATTATTCTGTTTGTTTATTCTAATGTTCTCTATCACTTCTTTTGTCACAAACTATTTCCCTTTCCATAGATCTGATGGGTAAATTATAATTTGTTCTCCTAAACAGTTTATAATACCACCTTTTTGTCTAAATCCTGCACCTATTTTGACTTTATCTTGGTATAGGCTATGAGATATTGGTAAATGCCTAATTTCTGTCATACTACCTTCCAGTTTTCCAAGGAGTTTTTATTGAAGAATGAGATTTTATCCTAGAAGCTGGAAACTTTGGGTTTATCATATAGTAGATTACTATAGTCATTTACTGATGGCTCTTTTGCACCTTATCTATTCTTCTAATCTATTACTCTATTTCTTAATCAGTACTGAACAGTTTTGATGACTGATGCTTTACAATATAATTTCCAATCTGGTATAGCTAGGCCACCTTCCATTGCTTTTTTTCATTAATTCCCTGATATTCTTGACCTTTAGTTCCTCCATATAAATTTAGTTACCATTTTTTCTAGTTCATTAAAGTAAGTTTTTGGAAATTTCATTGGTATGGCACTAATTAAGTTATTTAATTTTGGCAGAATTATCATTTTTATTATATTAGTTCAGCTTACCAATGAGACACTTGTCCAATTATTTAGATCTGATTTTATTTGTATGAAAAGTGTTTTATAGTTGTTTAAAAATTTCTGTGTCTGCCTTAGCAGATAGATTCTCTAGTATTCTAGGTTGTCTGAAGTTATTTTAAATGGGATATCTCTTTCTATCTTTTGCTGCAGTATCTTGTCAGAATATTTAGAAATCCTGAGAATTCATGTATGTTTTTAATATCCTTAACTCTGTTAAAGTTGCTAATTGTTTCGAGTAGTTTTTTAGATGATTTTCTAGGGTTTTCTAGGTATACCATCATATCATCTGCAAAGAGTGAGACTTTTATGTCTTCATTACTTCAATTTCTTTTTCCGAGATGGAGATTATTCAAGTATTTAATTTCCTCTTCTTTTAACCTAGGCAGTTTATATTTTTGTAAATAGTCATTCATTTCACTTAGATTGCCAAATTTATTGGCATGCAGTTGGGCAAAATAGTTCTGAATTATTACTTTAATTTCCTCCTCATTGGTGTTGAATTTACCCTTTTCATTTTGGATACTAGTATTGGATACTCCTAGAAACTGCTTTGATCATTTTTAATTTGTTTTGGTATGTTATCTCACATTGTCTTGGATAAAATTATTACTTTTTTAAAAAAAATTATTTCAAGGTAAGGAGCTAAATGACTTGCCCAAAGTCATTCAGCTAAGAAATTATTGAGTGTCTAGGGCCACATTTGAATTCAGGTACTCCTGACACCAGGGTCAGTAATTTATTCTCTGTACCACCTAGCTGCCCAAAAATCAATAATTCTTTCTATGATTTGTTATTGATAAACCCATTCTTTACAATTAGATTATTTATTTTATATTTACTTTTAGGTCTATCTCTCGATGGTCCTTTTTTATGATTTTTTTTATTGCATCATGATCTGAAAAGGATGCATTCCATACTTCTGCCTTTCTGCACTTGATTATAAGACTTTTATACCCTAATACATGTTCAAATTTTGTGTAGGTGCCATGAACTGTAAAAATTCTATTCCTTGGGGCGGCTAGATGGCATAGTGGATAAAGCACTGGCCCTGGAGTCAGGAGTACCTGGGTTCAAATCTGGTTGCAGACACTTAATAATTACCTAACTGTATGGCCTTAGGCAAGCCACTTAACCCCATTTGCCTTATAAAAACCTAAAAAAAACCCAAAAACAAACAAAAACAAAAAAAACAAAAAAAAATTCTATTCCTTTCTATCCCCATTCAGTTTTCTCTTGAATTCTTTCATATCTAAGTTTTCTAGTATTCTGTTCACCTCCTTAACTTCTTTCTTGTTTTTTTTTATGATTAGCTTTATCTAATTCTGAGAGAAGGAAGTTAGGCTCCCCCCACCAGTAAGTAGCCTTTTGCTGTCTATATCTTTCTGTAACTCATTTAGCTTCTTCTCTAAGAATTTGGATGCTATAGCTCTTGGTTCATACACATTTAGTACTGAAATGACTTCATTGCCTAAGGTATCTTGTAGGAACATATAATTTCCTTCCTATCTTCTTTAATGAGATCTATTTTTGCAACTGCTGTGTCTGAAATAAGGATTATTGCCCCTGCTTTTTTTCACTTCAGCTGAAGTATACTATACCTTGCTCCAGCCTTTTACCTTACTCTGTGTGTATCTGTTTCAAATGTGTTTCTTGTAAGCAGCATATTGTAGGATTCTGATTTTCATTCCACTCTGCTTTCCACTTCTTTTAATGGGAGAGTTCATCCTATTCAAATTCACAGTTATAATTATTTACTCTTTATTGTCCTCCAAGCTATCTTCCCTTCATTTATATTTTTTCCTCCTTTCACCTTATCCCTCCTCCCCATTGTTTTGCTTCTGAATACCACCTCTCTCAATGTGTTTCTCTTCTTCTATCACCATCCCTTTTCTTTCCCCTTTCAGCCTTTCCCCCTTCTTCCTTCCCTCTCTTCTATCAATCCCTCCTTCCCTCCTCCTCTTTCTCCTCTCAATACTTGAAAGGTAAGGTAAATTTCTAAACTCAGCTGAGCATGTGTGTGTGTATGTATTAATCCATCTTTGCACCAAATCCAATGAGTAAGATTCAGACAGTTCTCATCTCCTTTTCCTTCTGCTGTTATATGTACCACTTCATGTGCTGTTATTTACCCCCCATTCAACCTCCCCCTTTCTCCCATCTCTTTATAGTCCCCCCTTTTTTAATGAATTTTTTTATTTTAAATCATTCCTTCCAATTCTTGGACATATCATGAATATGTATATTCTCTCTCTAATAGAATTATAATTCTCAAGAATTATGAAAATCTTCCTCTCAGTAGGGAATGTAACCAGTTGAATCTTATTGGATAGCAGTCTTTTTCCCCTCTATTTACCTTTTCATATGTCTCTTGAATCTACTGTTTGAAGATCAGATTTTTCTATTTGCCCCTGGTTTTTTCATTAGGAATGTTTGAAAGTTACCAATTTTGTTAAATGTACATCTTTTCCCACTAAAAGAAAAGGCTCAGTTTTGCTGAATTATTGATGCTTGGTTGTAATCCAAGCTAACCTTGCTCTCTGAAATATCATATTACAGGATCTTCAATGCTTTAATGATGATGTTTCCAGGTCCTTTGTAATCCTGTCTATGACTTCTTGGTATTTGAAATTCTTCTTTCTGACTGCTTGCAGAATTTTGTCCTGGATTTTATAATTCTGGAATTTGGTAACAATATTCCTTGGTATTTTCATTTTGGGGTCCCTTTCAGGAGGGGATTGATTCATTATTTCCATGACAATTTTGCTGTCTGGTTCCAGGATATCTGGATTGTTCTACTTAACTTATATCTTAAAGATTGGAATTCGGACTTTTTTTTTCTGAATAAGGTTTTTCGAGTAGTACTATGATTCTTAAATTGTCTCTTCTGGATCTATTTTCCAGGACAGCTTTCTCTGGATTGTCTGTGTTGGGGATGTCAGTCGACCACTCTCTATATTTAAGGCTAGATCTGGGCTAGGCCAAGACTGGAAACATCAGAGTTCTCTCTGTATTGTCAGTACTGGTGAAGTCTACCACTCACACCCTAGTCTTTGAGAAAGATGGGAACACCTGGGACTGTTTATGTTTGTACTGGGAAACCACCAGGCCCTCCCACAGGAACTCCTGAAGCTGCTGTAGGAACACCAGGGGTTTGCAGTTTTGGTAGTACAGTTGTACAGGCTGAATGAGTGTCCTAGGCAGCCAAGCTGGAGCTCTCCTAATGTGCCCACTATGCACACTGCAAAGGCTTCTGTTTCCACCACCAAATTCTCAGTTTAGTCTTTGCCTCACCCTGCAGCTCCTACATTGGGGCTCTTCTCTCTGCCATTAACATGCCCACTGTGACAGATCTTGATGGAAGATGTCCTACCCTCTTCTTTTGTGGGCTCTGTCAGTCCAAAATCTTTTAAGAGGTTTGATTAATATCAGTTCTGAAGGAAAACCAGGAGAACTCAAAACAGTGCCTGTCTTCACTTGGCCACCTTGGCTGGAACCCAGGTCATCAATTCTTATACCAGAATAGAATTCCATCATAATCATGTAACACAATTTGTTGAGTCATTGCTCAATTGAAGGACATCCCCTCAATTTCCAATTTTTAGCTACAGGAAAGAGCTGTTATAAATATTTTTGTACATATAGGTTCTTTTCCTTTTTTATCTTTATTAGAATACAGACTTGGCAGTGGTATTGTTAGGTCAAAGGGTGGGCATAGTTTTATAATCCTCTGGGCATAGTTCCAATTGCTCTACAGAAATATTGAATATCTGTCTCTTTCCTTTTCTGTACTATTAGCAAATTTAACAGGCATGAGGTAGTTAGGACCTTGTTATTTTTTGAATTTGTACTTCTCTAATCAATAGTGAGTTTTCACTGTTTTTTATATGACCATAAGTAGTCATCTGAATTTTTAATTTTATATCATCTGAAAATTGTTGATAGCTTTTGATCATTTATCAGTTGGGGAATGGCTCTAATTTTTATAAATTTGACTCAGTTCTCTTTGTGTTTGAGAGAAATTTGTGTTTATAAGTATTTAATAAGAGAAATATGCTTTGTTGTTTTTATCTGCAGTATTGTTAACTGCATTTCCCTTCATTTTAATATCCCCTCCTTTCTCTTTTACAGGAGAATAGCCATAATGAGATTGTGGCATTTAGGAAAGTTATAGTACCTTAATAAGAAGGATTTGGGGCACTTTTGCATTTTGATGTTGTTTTTAAAAATACCTCATCTTATAAATTTTTTCAAGCACATATAAGAGACCTTATTTAATGACTTTACTTAAACAAATGTTGCTTGTTGGGAAATATAAAAATAAAATATAAAAATAAAAAATCATGTTCTCAAGTATTCATCTCATGGAATTGGGAGAGCTCTTAAATATACTTCATTGAGATCCATGTTGGTTCTTACTGAACAATCAATATTTTTATTATTATATCAAAACTATGCTTTGGGATGCTGTTTTTAACCTCATATATTGTAAAATCATGGAATATAAGATATGTATATATACACACACACATATATAAAACACATACAATATTGTATTTTATATGCACATATATAATTTAAATGAATCGATCATCATAGGATCACAGATACAGATATAGATGTAGAGATATGGAAGAGAACTTAGAAATAATTTCATCTACTTGATTTTTTTTGCAGTTGTGGCTTAAATGAGTGAGACCAAAATAGGTTAAGTGACTTAATCAAGATATTAAAAATAATAAGTAGCAGAGCAGGAGTTTGACTTCAGGTCCTGTTAATTTAAGTTCATCATTTTAAGGTCAAAATCCTTCTGCTTCCTGACACATATAATTATTATGAATTTTTAAAAAGACATTTTAAAACTTCTTTACCCAAATGGAATTCAAATTCATAATCTTGCTTGGTAATAAATAATGCAATCTCTACAAAAAAGGAGGTCTTTTATTTTGTATATTAATACAAAAATTATAGAAAACTTCCACAAGAGTTTCAACTGGTGTTATCTTGCCCATGTATTAATTTATCAATAAATAAAATCTAGGCAGGCATAACTGTGACTTATCTTGAAATGATAGAAAAGGTTGGAATTATACTGATACTGATTTTATTTTGTTCATTTTAATATATTTCTTTTTCTTTGTCTAAAATGAACATTAACCACAATGTACACTTCTATTTGTTCAAATGACAAAAGGTAATTTAAAATGTTTTATAAACATAGTGGTGAGTGAAATATCTTTGTATTTAGAAAATAGTAGACAATTAAGGTGATTATTCAGATTGAAAAGCCAAAGAAATAGTTCTTTTCCAATGGAAATATGTGCTTCCTGAGGAATTCCCTCATTGACCTGGTGCCTTGACTAATGTGTTTTTAGATAGAATCTATTGACTGCAGATAAATGTTATGAATCAACAAAGAAAATTAATTTTATACTGATAAGCCCGTGAGACATGCAAGAGTTTGGATCTGTTCATTAGCCAAAAGAATTATTATGTTTCACAGAACGGTCTAATATGTATTCTTTATATTTAAATAAGATTAATTTTCTTCTAGAATGGTTAGATGGTATGATCACATGAACTTTCCAGTTTCTATTAAGTGTACCATCAATTTTTTCCAGCCTCTAAAGTTTTGACTTTCCTTCATTCTAAATCTAGAATCAGTGGCCAAATTTTACTATTTCTGCTTCCATGTTCTCTTTTGTACCTGAATTTTCCCATTTACTCATACACTCTCTATTATGGTTTAAGTAATTGTCAACTCTTGCCCATATTACTGAAATTTTGTTTCTCTGCCTTTTCATCCTGATTCCAGTATATTCTCTTCACTGCCATCAAAGTGATTCTGAGAAATCTAATGAAATTTTAGTCAGCATTATGGGAGGCATTGTTATCAGTACTTGGAAGCGAGTTCATAATCTCTCTACTGCCACATCATAACATTGGCAGTGATAAGCCAGGAAGCAACCAGAGAACTAAAGGACTTCAAATTCATGCCTTATAGGTATTAGAGGAAGGAACTACAGATGCTTAGCCTATAAAGAGGACATGAAAACCATATTTATGTATTTGCAGGGCTGCTGCTGATGTTTTTCCTTCATCCTCAAATGACTGTGACATCAGGGAAGTGATGTCATGACACACATGTAAATTCAACTTGAGTGAGGGGGTGCTGTCCCGAGTCACCAGTTTCACTTTCTTCTCTAGAATCATCTGGTTCCAGAGGATCAAAATGAATCAGGACAACTGGAGATGGCCCTGGATGCAAGGCAATCAGGTTTAAGTGACTTGCTTGAGGTCACAAAACTAGTAAATCTCAAGTGCTTATCACCAGACTTGAACTCAGTTCTCCTGAATCCAGAACTGGTGCTCTATCCATTTTACCACCTAGCTGCCCATTTGATTGGACTATCTATCATGCAGAAGAAACAGGAATTTAACATTTTCTCTTTGGCTCCAGAGAGCAGAAATCCAGTTGGAACAGTGGTTGAAAATTGCAAAAAAGCAGATTTATATATGCACATATATATTCATAATTATATAAAGAAAAACTCCTTAATCATTTTGAAAAACTAGGTAATTCTGAGTATTTTAAATGCTCAAATTAACCATAAGGAACCTATGAAGAAATTATCTGCATCCAGAAGAACTGAATAGAGAAGGAAAAAAAGAAAATTACATGAAAATCATTACATTTTTAAAAGGAATAACAAGTTATACATAAAGATTTGCAGTTTCATATGCAATTATCTTTCTTTTAAAAAATTGCAATGTTGTAAAGATGCCACTATTATTTCATAAATTAATAATATAATAAAATTAGATGTGGTAAAACATGAAATGAACTTCTTCCAGTTGGAGTTGAGTTCTCCTTTACTAGAGAAGGCTAGGTGAGACCTTGTAAGTAGTTTTGAAGAAGAGATCTTCCTTCAGGAATGAATTGAATGAGATGAGATTTCTTCTAAACTTGAAATTTGGATTGTAATCTTATAATTCTGATTTTTCTGTTTTCAACTAATATTAGACAGATTTTTTGAGTATCATGGGACTTTAGCCAAGTGGTAAATAGAAATGAACAAGATTTATTTTAAATTTGTGTGGTCTCCAATAACAATGAAAGCATAATGGTTCACATATATGATATTTTAGTCATCACAAATCCCTGAGGGCAATTTCACACAGTGAAAAGAATGTGAATTCTGGAGTCAGAGGTCAGAGGCTAAAATCTTATCTCTGATACTTATTTCCCTATGCGACCTTACAAAAGTCACCAATAGTTCCTAGTCCCTGTTTTCCTCATTTGTAAAATGAGATAGTTGGATTAGATGGTTTCTGTGACCCCCAGCAGTTTCATATTATCATAGTAACAACCCTATAAAAGAAATGCTGCACACACAGACACCTATAAGTCATTTTTTAGGGAAAATTGTGCAAAAATAACTATTAAATTTTAAGACTTTTATGTTCTGTGTGTGCTTTTTAAAAGACATATCCATCTTGGAATTCATGCACATTTTTCCCACATGAAGTACTTGCCAAACCAAAGAGTGCATGCTGTATGCTCAGAGATGAATAATTTCCCCCTGTGTCATTAACAAAAACACTTTTAATAGCATATTTTTCATGACCACAGAGGAACTTAATTTATCCATTTGGAGAAGATCCAGGTCTTTGGGCTTATAATATAACTGTTACTTTAATTTTTTAAATGCTGAATAATTACAATGTTTTGTTACATCTATTGAGAATAGAAAAAGGAAAAGAGAAAAATAAGACCAGGAAGCCTAATTTCATTCTAAGTAATTATTCAGGAAATGAACACTTGAGAACCTAGAAAGGATTTCTTAATTCTGTTACCATGATGCAAACATAGATCCTTCAAAGTATTCTCTAAAGATCCTGTTCCTGTTGAGTTCCAGCAGTAAAACCCATATCCTAATGTCATAAAATGGAATGACTTTGTTGAGGAAGATAACACAGGTATATGTTGTTTTTTTCTGTGCTTAGCTTAATTGCACTTTGCTTTTGTTGTAATTTTTACAAATTGAAGTTTCTGGCAAGGCTATGTCAAGTAATTCTATTGACATCAGTTTGCCAACAGAATATGCTCCCATTGTGTCTCTGAATCATATTTTGGTAATACTTACAATATTTTAAACTTTTTAAAATTATCATTATATCTACTATTGTGATCTGTGATCAGTGCTCTTTAATGTCACTCTTGCAATTGTTTTGGAGAGCTACGAATCATGTCCATATAAGACTGTGAACTTAATTGGTAAAGGTATATGTGATCTGACTGCTCCAATAACTCACAATCCCCGCCCTTGGGTCTCCTAATTCCCTGAAATACAACAGTATTGAAACTAGGTAAAATAATAACACTAAATTGGCCTCTAACTGTACCAAGTTCCAAGTGGTCAGGAACTAAAGAGGAAGACTTCTCTTCCTGAGTTCAAATCCAACTTCAGAAAATTTTAGCTATATGAACCCAGGCGAGTCACTTAACAATGTGTACCTCAGTATCCCCATCTATAAAATGAATTGGAGAATGAAATGGCAAATTACTTTTGGTACCTTTTCCAAGCAAACCCCAAATAGGAACACAACTGGAAAAAAACCTGAAACTGAATCTACAATATCTCCAAAGTATGCCTGTAGTGATTTTATTGAGTTAACCCCATTAACTGCCTGTATAACAGACAAATACACATATCTTAACAATTGCTTAAGTTTCTGTTTGCAGCCGCCAGTCAGATAAGTTTAATTCTTTCTTTGAAAAGTTCTTCCTAGTTCTGCACCAACCTTTGAAGTATTAAACAAGATTGTCTTGGGATTTATCTATTACATGGGTGCAGGAAATATTTTACATCTAGTCTTCTTTTGGGAGGGTATAAAATCTTTGTTGTCCTAGAGGACACTGAGGATATAAAATACTTTTGGAAGGATTTTTTGTTTGATAAGATTTTGGGGGGACACTAGGGAGCAGTGGAGGAGAAAAAGGCTGTTCAGCATCTTGCAATATATATACCACAAAATTACTAGATACTTCAATGTAAAAGATTATAAAATGAAAAAAACAAAGAAAAAAGAAAGGAAAAATGATGGAAAGAATGTTCCACAAATATGCCTAAGGGGGGAGTATTTTAACCAAAGAAGGGATAAAGGAGATCACACAAAAAACAACTTGAATTACATGAAATGTATAATCTTTTCGGTGTATAAAATAATTGCAAGATAAGTAGGGAAACTGTCCTTTGGGAAAAATATTTACATTAATTATCACTATAAGGATTTGATATTTGGACCATGCCAAGTTGTAATCTCTCAAATAATTAGTTTTTTCAGGAGTCTTTGATTCTTTGTGATTCCTTTTATGGTTTTCTTGGCAAAAATACTAGAATAGATTTCCATTTCCTCCTCAAGTTCATTTCACAGAAGAGAAAAATGGAAACACACAGGGTTTAATGACTGGCACAGGGTGACAGAGTTATTAAGTGTTTGAGACCATATTTGAACTCAGGAAGAGAAACCATTGTGACTTCAGATCTGACATTCTACCCACTACACCTAGCTGCCCGTGCCTCTCAGAGCCAATGTCTAAAATCTGAACTGCCCAGTTCAGGATGTATGTGGAGAATGGAGAAGGTGTTAGGAGTGAGACTACCAAGACTATTGGAATGGTCAGCTTGTCTTCTATTGTAATTTTAGAAAAATTATCAGTTTGGGGGTGGAGCCAAGATGCTGGGTTGAAGACAGCATTTCTCGGGAACTCCTTCCCCAGGGAACCACAAAAGCCATCAAATTATGATGCTAGCCAAAATTTAGAGGGGGGTAGAACCCACAGAAAGACTGAATGATACATTTTTCCCAGTCCAAGATAACTTAGAAGTTCCACAGGAAAGGTGTGTTTCACCAGGATCGGGAGTTGGAAAAAACCCCAGTTGCAGCTCAGCCCAGGAACAGCTGTTTGCCCACACTCAGATCCAGCTTGAAGTTTGGCCTTCCATACTAAGATAGTCCAGCAGGGCTCCTCCTTACAGGTTCAGGACAGGGGGTAGTACTGTGGTCATCTACATATCAGAGCACAGGCAAGAGAGCATAAGATCTTAAAGAACTAAAGGTCCTAGTGGGGTGTCCCCCCCAAAAAATCTCCCAAAGCCTTGGAAGTGCTGTAAATTAGTCTTAGACAGAGGAAATGAGTAAAGAACAGAAAAAGAAGAATTTGACCATAGAAAATTACTTTAGTCCCATGGAAGATCAAAACACATACTCAGATGATGAGAAAATCGAAGCTTCCATATCCAAAACCTCCAAGAGAAATAGAAAATGGGCTCAGACTATGGATGAGCTCAAAAAAGACTTTGAAAAGCAATTAAGGGAGGTGGAGGGAAAATTGGGAGGAGAAATGAGAGCGATATGGAAAAATCATGAGAACCCAATCAACAGCTTGTTGAAAGAAATACAAAAAAATTATGAAGAAAATAATATGTTAAAAACCAGTTTAGATCAAATGGAAAAAGCAAAACAAAAGGCAAATGAGGAGAAGAATGCCTTAAAAGCAGAATTGGCCAGCTGGAAAAGGAGATTAAAAAAGCTCTCTGAAGAAAATAACTCCTTCAAATGCAGAAATGGAACTAAAGGAAGCTGATGACTTTGCAAGAAATCTGGAAGAAAGAGCCAAAAATTAGAAGAAAATGTGAAATACCTCATTAGAAAAACAACTGACCTCAAAAATAGATCCAGAAGAAATAATTTGAAAATTATTGGGCTACCTGAAAGTCATAACCAGGAAAAGAGGGCTAGATTTCATTTTTCAAGAAATAAAACAGAAAAATTGCCCTGAGATCCTAGAAGCAGTGGGTAAAATAGAAATTGAGGGAATTCACCAGTTGCCTCCTGAAAGAGATCCCAAAAGAAAAACTTCCAGTAATATTATAGCCAAATTCCAAAACTCCCAAATCAAAGAGAAAATTCTAAAAGCTGCCAGAAACAAACAATTCAATTTACTGAGGCTCCATAGTCAGGATTACACAGGATCTGGCAGCATCCACATTAAGGGCTCATAGTGATTGGAATATGATATTCTGGAAGGCAAAAGATCTTGGTTTACAACTGAGAATCAACTACCCAGAAAAACTGAACATCCTCTTTCAGGGCAAAAGATGGACTTCCAATAAAACAGGGGACTTTCAAAGTTTCCTGGTGAAACAACCAGAGCTGAACAGAAAGTTTGATCTCCAAGTACAGGACTCTGGTACATAGAGGGGGTGGATGAGAAAGTCTAACTATGAGGAACTTAATGATATTGAACTGTTTGTATTCCTGCATGGAAAGAAGATATTGGTAACTCATATGAACTTTCTTATTTAAAAGAGCTGTTAGGAGGAGCACATATAGACAAGGCACAGGAAGGAGCAGAATATAATGGTAAAATATAGTAAAAAGATGGAGTCAATGGGTGATAAAGGAAAATACTGGGAGGAAGCGAATATACTGTGCTGAAATGTTGATCGATGCCTAGTTTCTACCACATTTCTTTCCAGTTTTCCTAGTAATTTTTTTTGTCAACTAGTTCTTGCCCCCAAACCTTGGATATTTAGGTCTATCAACACCAGATTACTGTAGTAATTTACTACAGTGTATTATATATCTAATCTATTCCATTGATCCACCACTCTATTTCTTAGTCAATACCAGATTATTTTATACCCAAAGTCATTAAAAAAGACAATTTCATAGGACTTTTTTTAGTTTTTTTGTTGCTTTTTTGGTTGTTGTTTTTGCAAGGCAATGAGGTTAAGTGGCTTGCCCAAGGTAGGTAATTACTAAGTATTATTAAGTATTATTAAGTATTAAGTGTTTGAGCCCAGGTTTGAACTCAGGTACTCCTGACTCCAGGGCTGTTGCTCTATCCACTGCACCACCTAGCCGCCCCATCATAGGACTTTTTGTCATCTTGTCTTATGGTGTTTGTGATCAGTGAAAGTAAAAATTCTTCCATGAAGATGATGAAATCTTGTGTATCTATTTAATAGATATAGGTAGCTTCATGTGGAATTGCATGAAGAACTTAGCAAAAGTTGGCATATATTTTGATGTTGCTGATTATGGACAGAATAGAAAACCTCTTCTTCTTCTTCTCCCCTATGCTCCCCAAATTTGCTTATGATTCTACCATTTAGATTAATCACTTTGTAATATGGTTTGAAATGTGGTACAGCTAGGGTAACTTCCTTTATATTTTTTCTTTGATTCCTTAATATTCTTGACTTTTTTCTACCAAAGAACTTTTGCTATTTTTATAGTTCTATAAAAATAATCATTTCAAAGTTTGACATTGGCATGACATTGAATAGGCAAATTAATTTCATTTTTATTTTATTGGCTCAGGCTACCCATGAGTAATTAAAATCTCTCCAATTATTTAGAACTGTCTTTATCTGTGTGACAAGTATTTTGTAGTTGTATTCATATAGTTTTTATGTTTGTCTTGGCAGGTAGCCTCCCAAATACTTTATATTTCCTGCAATATCTCTTCTTACTGGAAAATGTCTATGATTTATATGGGCTTATTTTTTACTTTGCAACTTTCCTAAAATTATTATTTCAAATATTTTTTAAAATGTTTTTCTAGTATTATCTAGTATTATATGCATATACTATCATATCATCTGAAAAAAGAAAGTTTTGTTTCCTCACTACCTATTTTTATTTCTCAAATTTCTTTTTCTTATTTTTGTAGCTATCATTTTCTATTATAATTTCGAATAATAGGGATAATTCTTGCTTTATCTCTAATCTTCCCAATAAGATTATAATATTGATAATACTTGCTTTGATTTTAGATGATATTATTTATTTTAATAAAAGCTTCATTTACTCATATGCTTTCTCATGTTTTTAAAACTAATGTATTTTGTCAAAAGCTTTTTCTGACTCTTTCTACAAAGAAGTCAGGTTTTCTATTCTGTCCATAATCATCATCAGCAAAATATATGACAACTTTTGGTAAATTCTTCATGAAATTCCACATGAAACACTACCTATATCTGTTAAACAGATACACAAGATTTCATCATCTTCATGGCAGATTTTTTTTTACTTTTACTGATCACAAGCACCATAAGACATGATGACAAAAAGTCCTATGAAATTGTCTTTTTTAATGACTTTGGGTAGATAGGAAAAACAATTTTCCCAACTTCTTTCCTCCCTGTTTTTCTATTAACTTGTGAATAAACCCTCCATTTAGTAGCAATTTTCTTTTGTCATTTAGTCTCATGTTTCCTGAGATTATTAATATTAATATGCTTCCTTTCATATAATAGTTTCTCAGTTGGAGGCAAAATCTGATACTTGGAATACCTAATATTTTATGAATCAATATACTTCTCTCCTTTTTATTCTATGATTATGACTTTAGATACAGAAAAGTACCACATCAAACTGATTTTGTTTGTTTGTTTCAAGGGTTGCTATGGTCAAAGAATTCATCACCTACTGAATAGGTGATGAGCCTGAACATACTTAGCTAAATTGGTCCTCAGACAACAGATTCAGTCTGTTGCTGGGTCTGTCTCCACATAAAATATTTCTGACATGTTAGAATTGCCAGAGCTTATGTTCTACTGGCACTGCCTTCTGGTATCCTGTATGACCTCAAAGAAATACTGGAGTAGGACTTTGTGTAATAAAGAACTTATGTTATTTGCAAAACTGGCAGAAATGTCTGAATTTATTGATGTCTTGAGCCTTAAAATTCATCCTCTTCTTTCCCCTCACATGCCCACTATCCTAGTTGAAGATATCATTACTTTTCTCCTAGACTATCAAGCAGCTATATCTTACAGTGGATAGCACCTTGGGCCTAGAGTCAGGAAAACATGAGTTTAAATTCAGTCTCAGCCTCCAGTGTGGCTGTAGAAAATCATTTAACCTCTGTTTGCCACAGTTTCTTCTATTTATGAATCTTCAGTGACATGGATGTAGGTTAAAATATGAACTCCTGCATTAAATATTTAACTTCCATCATAATCTAGCTTTAATCTTTCCCCAAACTAATATACTATTCTTCAAACACATTCTACATTCAGCACACTTGCTGTTCCCTAAAGGCAACATAATACCTCTGTTGACTGTCTAGAATTTTCTTCCCCAATATTTCTACCTTTTAGAATCCATAATTTCAGCTCCAGTGTCACCTCTCTCATAAGGTCTTTGCTAATAAGTTGCTACTTTTCTCCTATATTTATATACATACATACATATATGCATATGCATGTCTATGTGCATGCTATTTTCCCTAATAAAATGCAAGTTGCTTAGGGGTAGGTATCAATAAATTGCACGTATTAGACACTTAATGAAGATTGAATTTTTACTATTAATATAATTTATGATAACTTCCCTTCCCCATCATTTTGTGACTTCATCAAAGCTTTCAAAATTGGGTCTCTTCCAGCAAGGGCTGGTCTCCACTGTTCTTTCCCATTTCATTTCAAATGCTGATATATTTCCTCATATCACAGATCGGGTCTAGTTTAGTAGATTTCAGAAGTAGTTTGAAATAGAAAGGAAATTATGAAAATGGATTTTTATATATTGCCTCTATCAAAATACTGCCATTTTGTTAGTTTTTTTTTCAATAAATTTTCTTAGGACAACAAGGCCAAGTTTTCTGCAGATGTGCTTTTTCCTCCATTTCTTATCTTTATTTCTTGGTTTATTAATTGAATTATTTGCAATCATTTCACACTCTGTGTACTGTTTTACAGAATGTGTTTGTATGCTACTAGTTTTGTGTTGGAGCTTCACTTTGCAAAAAAGAGTATTTTTTAATCATCAGACTGGTTTTTTTTGTTTGGTTGTTTTTGCAAGCCAATGGGAGGTTAAGTGAGTTGCCCAAGGTCACACAGCTAAATAATTATTAAGTGTCTGAATCTGAATTTGAACTCAGGTCCTCCTGACTCCAGGGCTAATGCTCTATCCACTGCACCACCTAGCGGCCCCATCAAGACTGTTCTTTTAAAAAATTCTTATTTTGGTAGCTGTTTTATATCATTGAAAATTTTCATGAAATAGTAAAAATCAAGAATATAACTTTGATTTTTTTCTCCATTTCCATTTCCTATTTTTCCATTTTCCTATTTTTGGGGTCACTGGCTATTTTGAACATGTCAAATTAAAGTATTATGCAGTTTCTTCATCTCAATCTTTTTTTTGTTTTAATCTCATTTTGATTTTGAGCTTTAATCTAAAAAATCAGTATACTTTGTGTGCATAGATAGCTAATTATGCTATGAAATCCACATCACAGAATTCTACCAGAACCCTATTTCAATCACATAAGAATTCACTAATTACAACATCCATACTTGATGGAATTCTATCTAAATATTGTCAATCAGTGCGATAAAATACAAGAGAGAAGTTTAGAAATAAGTTTTTTAAATAAATAATCATGCACAAATATAAACCTTTTATCATTTTTTCTTTTACTTTTGCCAGTCTCTCCATACCTATGAAATAGAACTTAAATACCATTAGGAAAGACCCATCCATTTTGGGGATATATGGCATATAAGGATCCACACTTCATTATGCAAACACAGGGTCCCTAAAAGCATAATTTACTTTTAACAAATTCTAAGTAATATTTCAATGTCAACAAAATTAAGCACAACCAATATATTTCTCTTGCATATCAGAATTTTCTTCTTGCTCTATAGTTGACTCCTAGGATTATATAGAGCACTGTGTCACATTGTCACAATATACAGGAAAATAATGCCACCCCTCCCAAATTCTAATTCCCTTTTCTGTTCTATTTGATCCAGAAACTTCTGAGTATCCCCTGGACTGACCATGATTTCCAAGAATAATTTATCTGTGAGCACATCATTGCTTAGTAATAACAAAATGTTTATCTTAATGCTCTCAGAAATACAAGAGCACTCCCCCATAAAGCAAAAATTTCCTCTCCATTTCTCAAAGCATTTATAAAATGACAAAACTGTCTTCCTTTTGAATTTTTTCCTTAGAAAGGTATACAGATACTGCCTATCTCTCATTTTCTGTGTGGATTAGAATAAGTCATTTAATATCTTTCAATCTGTTTTTCCAACTCTAAAGTGAGGAAATTTAACTAGATTATCTCTAAGCTCCCTGAAGTTCTTGACATTTTTGACCAATAAAGAAAAACTGGTTGACAAAATAAAAATGATGACATTTTGGGAGAAATTGATTTTGTTGTTTTAGGATTTACCATTATTGAAAAAAAAACAAAAAAAGAATTTGCAATTATTGGATTGACCTGAATATCTCAGGAAGATTATCAGATGAAAGGTCCTTCAATTTTATTTTGAAATAGTCCTTTAAGTCATAACTATTTATTTTAGATTTTGCAAGGCAATGGGGTTAAGTGGCTTGCCCAAGGCCACTTAGGTAATTATGAAGTGTCTGAGGTCGGATTTGAACCCAAGTACTCCTGACTCCAAGGCCAGTGCTCTATCCACTGCACCACCTAGCCACCCCAAGTCATAACTATTTTTAAGGATCCTCTGACCTAGTGTTTAGCTCTCTATAGGGCATCTTGAATGTGCAAAGGTGTCCTTTCAATAAAATGTAAAGAGATGTCCTGTGCTTCTAACACCATTGTCAAGGGATTCTATATGCCAAAAGACTAAATCTATTTGTTTATACAACTGATAATTTAGTTAAAATCTTACTCAGATTTTGCCTCTTATCTTGAACTTCTTTTCTAATTTTGAGCTCCCTATACTTCTTTGTAAAGTGTATTAGAGTGAAAAGGCAGTGAAATGGTCATAACTTTCAAGATACACTTAAAAAGATTTTCTATCCTATGTGACTTGCCTTTGTCATAGGAACAAGGAACATTCCTATCCACTCCAACTTCCTAAAGGCTATAAAGACTAAAAAGGGTTTTGAATGCTTTTCTTCTTCTTCTTCCCCTCATTCTATGAAAAAGTTTCCTTACCAATCACATTTACAATACCCTACTATCACTTTGGCATAAGGATATCCCAAAATATGTGTTCTATGCGTGTGCAATGGAAAACCATATAAAATGAGGGTCATCAAAGGGAATTTAGGAATATGAAATAAAAAGTTTGATTTTTTCCACTATAGTCTTTATACTTGTTTTATACAGTCATCCACCTGCAATTTTCTCAGGGCAGTTTCTCATCTAATAAACAAGGCTATTGTTTTAGCCACTGTCATCCTAGCTTCATCTCTGTTCTTGAGATTATCCTATGCAATATGATCTTAGGAATAGGACCTTGATATCTGATTTCTTTGGTGTAAAGAGTTATAATGTTTGCCCTTCATTTTCAAAGAAGACTACGATATCAGGAAAGTGATGCCATGACAAGCACATGAATTGTATTTGAGTGAGGAGGGCCTGTGCTAAGTAAGTCACCAGCTTTACTTTCTCCTCTAAGAGCAATCTGGGTCCAGCCTGGACAAGAATCAGGATGCATATAGATGCAAGGCAATCTGGGTTAATTGACTTGCTCAAGGTTACACAGCTAGTTAAGAGTCAAGTATCTGAGCCTGGATTTTAACTACCATCTTCCTGACTCCAAGGTCAGTAAAGGAAGTAGAGCAACTTCTTCTACTAATGCAAGTGGACATGTTCTCTGAAATTCTATTTTGGAGAGTTGCTTAGAGCAATGAGAAGTTAAGTAACTTCTTCAGGGTAATATAGATAATACATATCAAAGGAAAGACTTGAATAAGGGTCTTTCTATCTCCAAGATAGGCTTTCTATTCACCATCTTATGCTATAAAGGTATTAATTTCATAAAAACATGACTTATATGACTATTTCAAAATAAAATTGAGGGGTCTTTTATCTAATAATCTTCCTCAGATACTCAGGCCAATCCAATCATTGCAAGTTCTAAAACAACAGAATCACTTTCTCTCAAGATGTCATCATTTTTATTTTGTCAACCAGTTCTTCCTTATTGGTCAAAGAGTCAAGAACTCTCAGGGACCTTAGAAATAATCTAGTTAAATCTCCTCACTTTCGAGTTGGGAAAGCAGATTGAAAGAAATTAAATGACTTGTTGTAATCTATATAGATAATGAGAGATGAAATCTAAATTCAAAGTCAAATACCTTGTACTGAACCATACTACTGTGCTAATATATCATCAATTTTATGTTCAGTACTTCATTTAATATTTTAGGAAGAACTCTAAATAAATAAAATATCTGGAAAGATGTAACTATAATATCAATGAGTTTTAAGTTCATGCCATTTGAAGATCAGTTGAAAGCCCTGAGGAATATTAGCTGGGAGAAGAAAAATTTGGGATGTAGATGGAAGTTGTTGTGATGGGAAAAGTATATCATCTTCAAATGACTAAGAGTCATTATGTGAAAAGCATATTAGATATGCCCTCTTTTATTCCAAAGGACAGAATTAGGAGAAATAATGGAAAGTGAAAAGATTTAAATTTCATATTTGGTGTTGGGGAAAAGTTCCTAAAATTAATCTAATAGTGTACCTGACTGCCTTGGAAAGCCGGAGATTTCCCTTCATTAAAGGTCCTTAAGCAAAGGCAGAATAGTCACTATTAACTACATTTTGGAGGGAGGAAGAAGGAAATCTTATCCAAGTATTTGTTGGATTCCAGAGTTTCTGATAACCTTTTCCACTCTAAGATTCTGGTTGAGATGAAGTCCAAATTATATCTCCCTTTGTATCCCCCCCTCCCTTTTCATCTGCTACACTTCTTTTATCAGAGAAAGAGCATGAAAAGTTATTGGGATAAATAAAGTCCCTCATTACTACTATATTATTTCTATTTCATTTGTGAGTTATTTCTGGAACTTATCATTCATTCTTTCCCTCTGGTAAAGTGAGATGCAGTATACTTCTACCATATCACAGCAAATAAAGTTCATCTTGACTTGGTAGACTAATTTTAAATAATTATTTACATGCTAGATTAAGATAGCAGATATGCATCTAATTTTAAAAGGCAGAATGTTATAGAGATTAGAGAACTGACTTCAAAACCAGGAAGACCTGTATTTATATCCTATCTCTGACACATAATAGCTATGTGATCCTGATCAAGCTATTTAATCACTCACTGTCCTATTTGTAAATTAGTGCAGAGGATAGAATTCAGAAGTTAGTCAAGAAGATCTAAATTCAAACCTTGCTGCAGCTATGTATTTAATAGTGTGTTCCTATACAAATCCCTTTAACTTTTCTTTGTTTCAATTTTCTTACCTGCAAAATAGAAATAGTAACAACAATTACCACACAGAGTTGTTATGAGAATGAAATGAGTTAACATATGATGGAGTTTTAAAATCTTAAAGCATAAATACTAGGTACTATTCAATTTTGTTATCATTATTTTTATTCTTAGATACTCTAAATTCTAAATTGCAGATAAAGTACCAACCCAAATCAGTAGAAGGAATTTCCTCATGGAACTTCGCTATACCAATGAAATTACAAGTTTAGTCTCCAACCTTATTCATTCAACATAGTGTCAGAGGGCACTGCTGTGAGAAAGCCAAAAGATTCCTATAAACTAACAGTATCTTGGAAAGTTATTCCTCTCTTTTCTATCACAACATAATTTCCTTCCTTTCCTTCCTTCCTTCCTTCCCTTTCTGCATTATTCTTGAAATATTCTTTATTTTTAATATTTTTTTTATTTTGAGTTACAAATTCTCTCCCTCCCTCCAACCCATCTCCTACCTATGGAAAAGGCAAGCAGTATTATATCAACCATATGTGTAAAGTCATACAAAATATATTTCCATATTAGTTACATTGTAAATAAATAAATATATACATACATAAACCAAGGGGGAAAAAACAAGAAAAATAAAGTGAAGAAAGTATGCTTCAATCTACACTGAGTTCACCATTTCTTTCTCTGGAGATAGCATTTTTCATTATGGGTCATTTGGAATGGTCTTTGATTTCTTATATGATTGTTAATATTTGAGTGTAACTACACTACACTAGTTCCAATCTTTTGATAGAATAGTCATATTTCAGAGCTACAAGGAATCATGACCATGATCTTATCTAGTTCCTTAATTTTACAGATGAGAATGCCAAGATCTACATAGGTTTGTTCCTTTTGTAAGACTACATAGCCATTAAATAGTAGAACTAGATTCCAACTGTCTAGTCCCCAATGCACTATTCTTTCCTCTGTTCCTAATAGCCAGTAACACATTTACCTTTTTCCTGATAAATTCCAAAAGTGTCATAATTCCAAAATCAATATTCATTACAGATATAAAAAGCTGATATAGATTTCAGGTGATGCAGTCTTACAATAAAAAGCAAACAAACTAATAAATAAACAAGTTTCAGTCAAATTTTCATTAGGAATAAATTTTTAAGTAATGTATATCTGTCTTGTCATTTGTGTCACTCAAGTCATTTGGCTATAATTGCACCAAAGAAATTTGGGGTCAAGATGGGAAAAGTTCATGTGTGTGTATGTGTGGGTGCTTGTGTGTTTGCCTATATGTCTGATCATATCTCTACAGCTATGTATAAAAGCTGCAGACAATTGTGCATACATTATATTTTTTCCTTAAAGCTTTTTTTTTACTGTTTTAATTTCCCAGATAATTTTCAATAGAACCCACTATCATTCTGAGTAACTTAAAATGTATAGTAGCTGATAAACTATTGAGTAAGAGATCTAGATAAGAATATAAGTAAATGTGTGACAATCTCTATAGGACTGAGAGCAATAAGGTCTTCTTATATTTAGTGATTTGAGATTTAAATACAATATGTCATTCAACCTTTACCAAAGGTGAAAGTGAACATGATAATATAGCTAATATATACAGCACAGCACTTGATATTTGGAAGACATGGCTTGATGTTTAACAGCTAGGTAATAACAGATAAATCAGTTAACCTCTGAGCCTCAGTGTCCCCATTTGCAAAACAGTGATTAAAAAATACTGTAGGAACGTTGTGAAACTTAAATGAGACATCACATTTTGCAAACTTAAGGAGTTGAATAAATGTCAGTTATTTAGATCAGCTAAAGTGTTGGTGCTTATCATCAGAAGAAAATTACTTTAATCAGAAAATAACATCATTACTCTAGAACTGCTTTAATTTTTTTTCTTTCTTTTTTTCTGAACAACTGCTTTTCTTGCTCCTGTCATCTATGCCATTTGACAGCAACAAGGGAAACTTTGTGGGCACTAAATGCTGCCGAACCATAGAAAAAAAATAAAATTGAATCGCTTTGCAACTAGCATGGTGTGTCTACAGCAAGGCAGATCCTAGTGAGTTGGAATCATATCATTCTGAGCATCTGCACCACTCCTCCTTGGAGAGGGCATACTAATCATCTCTCTTCATGGTCAGTAACCACATAAGGACAACACCAGACGATGCCAGTGGTTTTGGTCCTGTAGCATTTATATGCTACCCTGCAAAGAGAGTCATGCCAGAGAATATTCGTCAACCTTGTCCTTGGTCTTCTCTCCTGATTGAGGCAGATGTTTATTTTCCATCTGCACTATATGTCAGAGCAACTGCAGCCTTCATCTGGCAAAGGGTGCCAGTAATATTATGAGGCCATTGCATAAACTACTGGAAAGATTACTCTGGTGAATAAAATCAGTTTATGGCTAAAAACATTTATTCTTAATTTTGATAAGCCCTTAACAAATGGAAATTTGCTTCCTTACACTTCTGCCAAACATAGGACCATGTTTATTTCCTGCTATATGGGTCACGGAGGATTCCCAGCTGTTAGATAGAGTCAGTTGTGCATTGCTGCACTCAGCAACATCTGTTTCACAAAGACAGTATCCAGCTTTTAGCGCTCAAATGGAGGTTCTACCATATGCCAGCAGACCACTTAGCTTTTACCTTGGGAACCAACTTTACACTAGTCAAGGTAACAGAGTAAGAACCGAATATTTAAATGTTACAAGACTTCAGTCAAATCTTTATGTGTGCTTGTCATTTCCAACTATATATATATATATATATATATATATATATATATATATATACATATATAGTAAAATTACTTCTAAGCATATAGCACAAGCTGTTCTTCTGTTTAATTATTAACTGGAAGAAAGTTTGTTTTCAAAACAGTTGAAATGTATTTTGTGATATGCTCTGATGTTGAAGGCAGTGCCATAAAATGATTTTGCAAATATAGAATCCTATTAAAGTGTCAATCTGCTATCAACAAAAGCACATCATATGGAATAGCCTCTAAGAAGGGGGGGGGATATTGTAACACTAAAAAACACTTCTAATTTCAGATAACATATGACATGTGGGATTGGAGATGGAAGGAGAGTAGAAGGGCATATTGTCTTAAACTTCCCGTAAAGTGCTTCTTTATCATGGTGGGGAAATCAGGAAGGGATTTTTTTTTAACTATTATTATTATCAAATTGTCTCTCCTCTTTCCTGAAAGAAGTATGTCAATCTACTCTCCTCTCATCTTGCTCATCATCTCTAACTCTCCAGATCAAAGTGTCCATCTCTGCTCCCCATTGCTTAATATGTATTATAGTCCCCATTAGAATGTAAGTTCTTTTAGGACAACTACTGTATTTGATTTTGTGTGTCTCCCCCAGAGCTTGACACATAGTAAATACTTAAGAAATTCTTAATCACTCATTTATTGAAGGCTGTGCTAATGGAACATAAACTCTGGCAGACTCTACCAAACTTCAAGGGCTTAAAGTATAGGTCCAAGGAGGGACTGAATTCATTGTCCAGGCCATCAAGGAGCCAAAAGTTAGTGATCAAATGATGAATATTTTAAGCCACAGAAGACTGCCTTCTAAAATTTGGAAAGATTTGTTGCATCTGTGGAAGAAATTCCAATGCAAACAGAATTATGTATCTTTTAAAATAGTCTTCCTTTACAATTTACATTTGACCACTAATGACCTTGGATCCTTTAATTTAGAAGTCCCCACATTTCCATTATTCATAAATATATTTAGGAGAATTAAATAGCTTCAAGTTGTTTTTACAATAGAAATATTAAGTGAAATATTGCATTTGAATCTCAAATCACTAGAAATAAGAAGATTTATTGCCCTCAGTCCTATAGAGATTATCAGGCAATTACTTATATTCATATCTAGATATATAACTCACTAGTTTTTCAACTGCTACACATTTTAAGTTATTTAAAGTTGTAGTGGGTTGTATTGAAAATTGTCTGGAAAATTAGAACAGTAAAAAAAATACTTAGAATTTTAGATAATATATTACATCATTCTGAAGACCTGGATTCTAGTTTTAAGCCACAACTGGAAAATTCTTCTAGTTTTAAATGCTGTAGTCCTTTTGTTTATATTAACACACTATGTAACTTTGGGGAGGCTATTTTATTTTGCCTCTCTGGGTCTCACTTTCTTTATGTAAGATGAATCATCTGGAAATGTCCCTTCTAATTCTGTAATTCTTTTCTTTTTCAGAAACAGTTGCATCCTGTAACTGGAAGCCATGTCACATTAATGAAAGAATGTTGTTGTGAAATTGGTCTTTTTCAGGGGGGCATGGCTCAATGACAATCTACAGACCTTACTATTTTCTTTCCCTCCTCCTAGCAATGATTACTCATTTTCTGGGATTTTCTTTCTGTCATAAATATTAACTAGATTTTTTTTTAAATAGGCAGGACAATAAATAATTGGATGAGTGAAAAAAACAAACTGCTTCTTAGCATAAAGATAGAAGAGGCTCAGGAAGACAATTTAAATAACTCTAAATCATAAAAGGTAAGATGTATTCATTTGGACTGTGTATTACATGGAAATTACACTTAGGTGAGAGTGATCATGGGAAGAATAGATCGTTGAAATACTCCAGCTTTGCAAACAAGAATTTGGAATTCTATTCAATTTAAAAAGAATTTATGAAATGTCCGCAATTTATAAGAGATTATGCTAGATGCTAAAAAGATAAAGATAAAAAAGATATTTCATATTCAAGGAGTTTATATTGTTTTTGAGAGTGTAGGGAACAACATACAGACAGACAAGTTATATCAAACTATATGCAAAATAAATGGAGAGTAATTTGTAGTGGAGAGCACTAATAATTATGGGGAGTTCTCTAATATTACAGCATGGATGTATTGAGATCTACTTCAATAAAGAAAGTACCCACATTAGTGTACCATATAGTAATTTGGGAATTCCAAATTCAAAAGAGTTGAAATGTATTTTGTGATATCCTCTGATGTTGAAGGCAGTGCCATAAAATGATTTCGCAAATATAGAATCCTATTGAAGTGTCAATCTGCTAGGGATAGAAATGAGGAGAGGGAATATTTCATTAATGGAAAACAATTTGTGTAGAGACACAAGAGGAATGGGAGGGAGGAATTAGGAGAAAAAGAGAAGAACTATCATATATTAGAAATGGCAAGTAAATCATTTTAGTTGGAAAATAAAATGTGAGAGGAAAAAATAATGTAAAACCAATATGTAAAAAAAACAGAATTGGATTGTGAAGGACTTTAAGTGTCAAATTAAATAATTTGTGTTTTCTCCAAGAATCTATAGAGATCCACAAGCTTATGAGAAAGAGACTGATTTGGTGCTGCCTATGCTTTAGGGATATCAGTTTGTCATCTATGGAGGCAATAGACAGAAAAGGGGAGACACGATAATCAGGAAGGCTAATTAGGAAGTTGTTATGGCAGTCCAGGTGAAAAGTGATGAGAGTTTTTCATGGAAGCCTGTGAATATAAAGAAAGGGTAAGTTTGAGAAAAATTGTGATACACTAAAAGTAGAATTAACAAGACTTGGAAAGTGACTGAACTGTAGGGGTTAAAGAGAGTGAAGAGTTGGGGTTAAATCCAAGAATGTAGACTTCTGGGGCAGAGGCAAAATGGCAGCATAAAACTAGCATGCTCCTGGTGTTTTCCCTATAAAACAATACATGAAGCATCTATACAGACATTAAAATCAGAGACTCCACTCCCCCAAAAAGGAAAATATAGAAACAAATTTTCAAATGTAGACAGCATGAAGGAACTTCAGTGAAGGTCTATCCCTTCAAGGAGG
Source organism: Macrotis lagotis (assembly GCF_037893015.1). Lineage (NCBI taxonomy): Eukaryota > Metazoa > Chordata > Mammalia > Peramelemorphia > Peramelidae > Macrotis > Macrotis lagotis. Next base: position 413,537,595 of record NC_133666.1, read on the forward strand.
GAAAGGGGAAGTAAAATACAGTTAGGTGGGAGAGAGGGAAAGATAACTGAAGGCTTTTAGCCACAGTGCTGTCCAGCTCCTGGCAGATAAACAATAGCACAGGTCCCACTAGCTAGATAGCAAGCCAGCAGGGAGTGTCTCAACCCCAGACAAAGTCTGAACCCTGGAAATCCTGGTGCAAAAGATAGAACTAGGTTGGGAAAGAACCACTGCCTAGGCAGAGCCTGGGCATAAAGGAGGGAACATAGGCAACATCTTGGCAAGTGTTTAGCCATGAATCAGACCCCAGTCCCAGGACAAAAAGACTGGGTCTATACTCTCTATACTCCAGGAGCAGAACTCAAGGAATCAAAATGAGCAAAAAAACCTAAATGTGTGCAAACCACAGAAAGCTACTATGCAGCTGGAGATGATAAAAATGACACCTCAGAAGAAGAATTACCTACATGGGAAGTCTCAAAGGAGTCTATTAATTGGTCTTAAATCCAAAACCACTTAGAAGAACTTGAAAAAGAATTTAAAAACCAAAGAAGAGAAGAAAAACAAAAATGGAAAAAAAAGAAATGAGAATCACACAGGAAAATTATGAAAAATTGAGCAAAGAAATCAACTCCTTTAAAAGTAAAAATAACAAACTGGAAAAAGAATGCAACTCTTCAAAAAAATAAAATCTAACAACTAGAAATGGAATACAACTCAGCAAAAAAATAAGATTAATCAACTGGAAAAGGAAACAAAAAAGCTAACTGAAGAAAATAAAACCATAAAAATCAGAATTGGACAAATAGAAACCAATGAATCAAAAAGACACCAAGATTCCATCAAACAAAGTCAAAAGACTGAAAAAAATGAAAAACAAATGACCTGAAAAATAGATGTAGGACATAATTTATATATTATTGGTCTACTAGAAAGCTGAAATTTTTTTAAAAAAAAGCCCAAAAAATATCTTTCAGGAAATTATCAAGGAAAATCTACTAGATCAAGAAGACAAAACAACATTGAAAGAATACACAGAGGGCAACTAGGTGACACAGTGGATAGAGCATGGGACCTGGAGTTAGGAGGAACTGAGTTTAAGTCTAGCCTCACATATTTAATAATTACCTAGCTGTGTGACCTTAGGAAGGTCACTTAAACCCTACAGCCTTGCAAAAAACAAAAAGAAAGAGAGAGAGAGAGAGAGAGAGAGAGAGAGAGAGAGAGAGAGAGAGAGAGAAGAGAAAGGAAGGAAGGAAGGAAGGAAGGAAGGAAGGAAGGAAGGAAGGAAGGAAGGAAGGAAGGAAGGAAGGAAGGAAGGAAGAAGGAAGGAGGAAAGAAAGAAAGAAAGAAAGAAAGAAAGAAAGAAAGAAAGAAAGAAAGAAAGAAAGAAAGAAAGAAAGAAAGAAAAGAAAATACAGAACATCTCCAGAAAGAAACCCCAGTATAAATACTTCAAAGACTACCATAGCCAAATTTCAGAATTCTCAAAAAAAGAGAAAGTATTGTGAGTAGCTAAAAACAAGCAACTTAAATACAAAGGAAGCATACTCAGAATAATAAGGCTTATTAGATTTAACATTAAAGGATTCAAAAGCCTGAAAGAGCTGTATAAAAATGGAAAGGGGGGATAGCAAAACAAAACAAAAAATGTTAGTCAAGAACATTAAATTGCATACAACCCTACTAGGGAAGATAACACTTGTAATGCCTGAGAATTGTATTTCTCTTAGGATAGTTAAAGGGTTGATTATAATTGAAGAGTACTTAAAGTATATGGGTGTGGTTGGTTCTTGTCCTTCCATTAAAGAAGACCAAAATGACTTCACTATGTTTGAAACAAATTACAGGGCATCCGTCTGTGGCTGATCAGACCAATACAAGCTCAGAATGTTCTACCACAGGTTTTGCACAAATAGCCCAGTTTAAAAGCTTGGGTATTTATTCTAACCTTATGTGTCTCACATTTCCATTATGCTACTTTAATTCCGCCTTGCTTATAGAGGTCAGCACTTTTTCTGTTGAGGGCATCCTATGCTGGAAGATTCTGTTCCAGTGTCTTCCATGCCATACAATCAATAGTAAAGTTCTTAAGAGAGACCTTCAGAGTGTTCCAGTACTGAGAGTCTCTATACTTGGTTAATTTAGAAATGACTTTACCAGTACTAGAGGTGCAGAAGGTGGAAAGGGTTGGACATAAAGAGATTAGAGAGTGACTTATCCTAATGCATATTTTAGTTAATGAGTGCTTAGGTACCATGGTTGGGGGGTGTTAAAGGCAAGGGAGAGTATGGGAGAGAGTGTATCTGATACTTTGGTTGAATAGGACTATAGGACTATGGGTGGAGCACTGTAGAGATGGAGGGAGAACACATACTTAAAGAGACTGGATATGAAAACATCATGGAAAAGCTTAATGCCTTGGCTAAAATTGGAGGGAGTACACATGGGGGAGTGAAGTTACAAATGGTTTAAGCAATGATTTGTCTTTTTATTATGCTTTTGTTCATGAGGACGTGTGTTCATGGAGGATGCTTGAAAACGGGAATAAAAGTAGGATATGATAATAATTTGACATGATTCAAAACTCTTGAGAAGTATGTTTAGAATAAGATTTAAGAGGGAGGGTACTTAGTAACTATGAAGGAATGCTGTTTATCAATCAATCTAGCAGTCAATCAACATTTATTTATACTTGGAATGATAGTATTTTGATTGATAGTACTTCTATCAGAACAGATAAAAGGAGAATAATTTGATAAAAGAGATATAAATATAAGACAATTAAAGCAATAAAAAACATAAAAAGGAGAAGGTTAAGCATTAGTGAATAAATAATGCCAGGTGAAGAGATACAAAGACCTATTATAGTAGAGGGAAAGATATTCAATAGATTTGGGTCCAGAGAGGAAATAACATACATTCCCAATTGAGTTTAAAAATCTATCCCACCCCAAGGGGAGTTTATTGGTAGTTTCTTCAATTTCTTTTTGTGAAATGGGGTTATTTATGTATTTTATTTCCTCATCTATGACTCTGGGAAATTTGTATTTTTGTAAATATTCATCCATTTCACTCACTATCATTTAACTATCAAATTTATTGGCATATAGTTCGGCAAAATAGTCCTGAAATACCTCTTTAATATTCCCCTCATTGGTGGTTAGTTCACTCTTTTCATTTTTGAAACTGGTAATTTGGTTATCTTCTTTCTTTTTATTAATCAGGTTAACTAATGGTTCATCTATTTTATTGGTTTTTTATAAAACAAATTCTTACTATTTTATTAGATCTTGCTTTCAATTTTATCAATCTCTTCTTTGATTTTCAGAATTTCTAATTTTGTATTTAATTAAGGATCTTTAATTTGTTCTTTTTCTAGCTTTTTTTTAGTTCTAAGCTGAATTCATTTATCTCCTCTTCCTCTATTTTATTCAGATAAACATTTAGAGATATAAAATCTCCCCTAAAAACTGCCTTGGCTACATCCCATAAATTTTGGTATGAAGTTTCATACCAAACCATGAAGTTATCATTTTTTGGATATAATTATTGATTATTTCTATGATTTGCTGTTTGATCCACTCATTATTAAAAATTAAGTTATTTAGTTTCCAATTAATTTTTATTTCATCTTTCCATGACCCTTTATTAGATGTAACTTTTAATTGCATCATGATCTGAAAAAGATACATTTATTATTTCTGCCCTTTTGCAGTTGATTATAAGGTTTTATTCCCTAGTACATGGAAAATTTTGGTATGGGTGCCATGTGCTGCAGAGAAAAAAGGTTTATTCTTTTCTATCCCCATTAAGTTTTCTCCAGAGTGCTATCATATTTAAGTTTTCTAAAATTTTATTCACCTTCTCAACTTCATTCTTGTTTTATCTGTGGTTAGATTTATCTAATTCTGAAAGAGGGGGTTGAGGTACCCCATTATTATATGTTTTTTCTGTCCATGTCTCCTTGTAATTCACTTAGTTTTGCCTCTAGGAATTTGGATGCTATACCACTAGATGCATACATGTTTAATAATGGTATAGCTTCATAACCTATGGTACCTTTTAAGAAGATGTAGCTTCCTTTTAATGCGATTGATTTTTGCTTTTGTTTGATCAGGACTGCTACCTCTGTTTTTTTTTCACATTTAGTTGGAGCATAATATATTTTGCTCCATCCTTTTACTGTTACCACATGTGTATCTCTCTGCTTCAAATGTGTTTCTTATAAACAACATATAGTAGGATTTTGGTTTTTAATCCATTCTGCTACCAGTTTCTGTTTTATGGGAGACTTCATCCCATTCACATTTACAGTTGAGATTACTAATTCTGTATTTTCCTTCAGGCTAACTGTCTCCATTTAAATTTTTCTCTTTCTTTTCTTTTTATTCCTCCCCACCGAAGTTTTACTCCCTTTTCCCTTTAACTTTTCTTTTAAAATTTAATTTTTATTTTATTTTCACTTACACCTTCAACTTCGCTTTGATCAGTTCCTTCTTCCCTTTTCTTTCTCTCTCCTCCCTTCCCCCACTTTCCTGTAGAATAGGATACATTTTTAAACCTAAATGGACATTTGTCTTCTTCCCCTCTGGGTCAGATCTATTGAATATAATTTACTCAGTGTTCACACCCTCCTTTCTTTCCCTCTAATATAAGAAATCTTTGTGCCTCTTCAACTAGTGTTATTTATTGATCAGTCAAGTAGCATAAATCAGTTGATTAATTGATTGCTTGATTGCATGATAAGCTCAAAGTAGTATCAATAAGAGTCCAATCACAGATTGGTTGATTGATTGTTTGATAAGTATCATTGACTCATAATAAATACCCTTCCCTCTTCTGTCTAATTAGAAATACACTTCTCAAGAGTCACAAATTAAATCAAATTATAATCATTTTATACTTTACTCCCTATTCAGATACCTCCAGAGATACACAATTGTCATGAACCAAAGTATCATCCAAAGCCAAATCATTTCATGAAACATGTGTACTTCCCCCCAAGCATACTCTCTCCCATCTCTCCCAAACTCCCCCCGACACACACACACACACACACACACACACACACACACACACACACACACTTTATCTCCTTGATCAGGGTACTTAAACTGTTGCTAACTCAAGTATAGCTTAAGTTCTGCTCTTCTAAATAGGTTCTCACCCTCTGCTCCTAAAATCATTTCTGATTTAATTAACTATAAAGTCTCTCAGTTCTCTAAGTCCTGGGACACTGAAAATATCTATAAGAACTTTACAATTGATTGTAAGTTATGGGAGACACTGATTCAGGATCACCCAGACCCAATTGGAGCTTTGTGACCAAAGCATCATTAAAGTAGATCCAAGGAAATTGAAACACATAAATTTAGAGAACATAACCCTGCTTTTCATCTGGGCTTTTTGTCACAAACATAGTGATGTCATCTTGGTCCTCTTCAATGAAAAGACAAGAACCAAACATAAATTCAATCTCTTCAATTATATTCAACTCTTTAATTATCCTAAGAGAAATACAGTTCTCAAGAGTTTCAATTGCTATATCTTCCCTTAGAGTATTATATACAATTTGATGATCTTGACTAACATTAGTTTTGTTTTGTGTTTTCCTTCCACTTTTCATTTACCTTTTTGTGTATCTCTTGAGTCTTGTATTTGGAGATTAAACTCTCTGTTCAGTTCTGGTCTTTCTATCAGGAAATTTTGGAAGTTCTCTATTTTGTTGAACATCTATCTTTTCCCCTGATAGAATATACTAAAATTTTCAGGGTAGTAAATTCTTGGTTTTAATCTAAGATCCTTTGTTGTCTGATATATGGTATTCCAGTTCCTACAGTGATGAAGCTGTTAAGCCCTGTGTAATTCTGATTTTGTTTCTTTTGTATTTAAATTGCTTCCTTTTTTGCTGCTTGCAGTATTTTCACCTTTATTTGAGAATTCTGAAATTTGGCTATGATAGCCCTTGGAGTTTTTATTCTGGAGGAGTTCTGTGTATCCTTTCAATGGCTGTTCTGTCTTCTTGTTCTAGCAGATTTGTGCAGTTTTCCCTAATTTACTGCATTGTTTTCCATGGTTTTTTTTTATCTAGGCTTTTCAGTAGTCTAATAATTCATAAATTACCTCTACTGAATCTATTTTCCAGATTGTTCATTTTTCCTAAAAGGAACTTTTATGTTTTCTTCATTTTTTCAACCTTTTTACTTTATTTGCTGGAATCTTGTAGTCTCATTGATTCAGTAGTTTCTATTTGTCCAATTCAAATTTTGGGGTTTTATATTCTTCAATTAGTTTTTGTGTATCCTTTTCCAGTTGGTTGATTTTGTTTTTGAAGAGTTACATTCTTTTTCCAGTTACTTATTTTTACTTTTAAAGGAATTGATTTTTAATCAATTTTTTCACAATTTTCCTGCATGACTATCATTTTTTCAATTTTTCTTCTTCTCTTCTTTAATTTTTAAATTCTTTTTAACCTCTTCCATGAGCTTTTGGATTTAACTAGCCTGAAGAGAGAATGGGGAAAGATAGTTATACATTTGTCTATATGTCTAATATGTCTAATTAAAAGCTTAAATGTGTCTAATTAAATTAAATTAAATTAAAAGCTTAAATATGTCTAATTAAAAGCTTAAATACCATAATTCAAGCAATACTATAAGGAAACTAGTTTATCCAGAATTACTGAATATAGATATCAGTGTGTCAGTTGAAAGAATCTATTGACTGATGCAAGGGGAAAAAAAGACAGAAACAAAGCCCTTACATTTCAAACATCAAATAAATAGTAATTAAAGTTATCAATTTCTATTATTCCTTTTGCAATGAACCAGAAAAAGACCAGAAAATAGGAAGAACAGACAATTCAAAGAACATAGAATTATTATTATTACCAGTACTGCCAAGATAACAGAATAATAAATGTCACAAGGCAGTGAAGCTCTAGCTTCAATCCAAAATGAGATCTTCTGTATATCTAAGACAAATGATCAATTTTTTATAAAAGTGGATCCTCAATAGAAATTAAATGGAAATATTGCTAGAAAAAAGTTAAAGCCCCAAGGAGAGAAAAAAAAGCAAAGTAAACACATACTATTATAAAGAAAAGGCTAAGTTATGAAACAAATTACCCTATGATAATCATTTATTGCTTTATTGAATTAAAAAAAGAGTGAGTTGTGGGGGTAAAAGAAAGAAGAGATTAGTCACTGGAAGAAGAAAATGCATGAAGGGATACCTCACAGGAAAAGACAGCTGGGCAAATGGGAATTTTGGCTCTTTAAGTGTACTTCAAATAATCAGCAAACATTAAGTGCTACCAGTTTTTAGAACAATGCAGAAGAGAAGGAAATTACATCAGAAATGGTTTCTTCTTAAATGTAGCAGTCATTGTTTAATTATTTCAGGTCTGTTCAATTCTTCATGACCTCCTTCCTCTACTATTTTAAAAAATTGTTTATGGAGAATAAGAATTAATTGCTCCTTAAATGTTTGGTAGAATTCACTTGTAAATCCATCTATACCTGAAGACTTTTTCTTAGTGATTTTTAATTGGTGGTTTCTTCACTTAAGTTTCTAAAATGGGGTTATTTAAGTAATTTATTTCATCTTCGGTTAATCTGGGAAGTTTGAATTTTTGTAAATATTCGTCCATTTCACTTAAGTCATCTCTCCCTTTTTTTTCAGAATTTCTAATTTGGTATTTAATTGGAGATCTTTTATTTTTCTAGTTAGTTTAGTTGAATACCCAATTCATTGATATCTTCTTTCTCTATTTTATTCATATAGGCATTTAGAGATACAAAGTTTCCTTCAAAACTGCCTTGGCTGCATCCCATAAATTTTGGTGTGATATCTCATTATTATAATTTTTTTAGATATAATTATTGGTTATTTCTATTATTTGCTGTTTGGTACATCCAATGTTTAAGATTAAGTCATTTAATTTCCAATTAGTTTTTGGTTTATCTTTCCACGACTCTGTATTACATGTAATTGTTATTGCATTGTGGTCTGAGAAGTGTGTATTTATTATTTCTGTTTTTCTGCATTTGATTAAAAGGATTTTGTGCCCTACTACATAAACAATTTTGGTATAAGTGCCATGTACTGCCAAGAAATAGATATATTCTTTTCTTTCCCCACTAAGTTTTCCCCAGAAGTCTATCATATCTAAATTTTCTAAGATTTCATTCACCTTCTTAACTTTCTTCTTGTTTATTTGTTGATTAGATTTATCTAGTTCTGAGAGAGGGAGATTGATGTCCCCAATTATTAAAATTTTGCTGTCTATGTCTCATTGTAATTAACTCAGCTTTTACTCTAGGAAGTTGGATGCTATACCAATAGGTGCATATATGTTTAATTATGATATAGCTTCATTACCAATGGTGCCTTGTAAGAAGATATAGATTCCTTCCTTATTCCTTTTAATGCAATAGGTTTTTTGTTTTTACTTTATCTGAGATTAGGATCACTACCCCTGATTTTTTTTTTACTTCATCTGGGGCTTAATATATTTTGCTCCAACCTGTATACCTTTACACTGTATGTATCTCTCTGTTTCAAATGTGTTTCTTGTAACAAGTTAGGTAGGATTCTAGTTTTTAATCTATTCTGCTATCTGATTCCATTTTATGGGACAGTTGGTCCTATTCACATTAACAGTTAATGATTACTAGTTCTGTATTTTCCTCCATGCTATCTTTCTCCACTTAAATTTTTCTCTTTCCTGGCCTCTTACTCTTTCTCACCAAAACTTTAATCCCTTTTCCCTTTGATTTTTCTTTTAAAATTTAACTTGCAGTTTATTTTCATTTTTACCTTCACCTTCCCTTTTATCAGTCCTTATTTCCCTTGTCTTTCCTTTTCCCTGTCCCCTAACCCTTCCCTGTACATTAAGATAAATTTTTAAACCCAAATGGGAATATATCTTATTCCCTCTCTGGGGTAAATCTATTGAATAGAATTTACTCAAAGTTCACTCAACCTTCTTTCCCTCTAAAGTTATAAATCTTTGGGCCTTCATTATCAATCACAGTTTGATTGTTTGAGTGCTTGGTAAGCTCACATTGCTATCAGAGTATCACAGATTCATTGCTTGATTGCTTGATAAGCAGCATTGTCTTAAATTTCATCACATTTTAATTTTAACTATTTTTTACTTTACCCCCTTATCAAGTACCTTCCAAGTACACACAATATTCCTCTTGAGCTAAAGTATCATCCAAAGTCAAATCTTTCTTGGACTATTTGTGCCCTCCCCCAACATCTACTTTCTCTCACACTTTGCCCCCTCCCCAGGGTACTTAACCCCTTGTTAAGTGAAGCATGGATTAAGTCAAACCCTGATCTAATTAGCTGCAAGAATCTTAAAGCTCTCTAAGTACCGTGAGGGTCACTTGAGAACTTTACACATGATTGTAAGTTACTTAGATCTGATTCAGGACCACCCAACATATGATGCCCTTATTAGATAATGTGTTAGGCTTTTGTCAGCACAGTAGAATTAAAATGGGTCAAAGGACAATGAGACATTTAAGTTTAAAGTTAACACCCCTGGTTTTCATCAGAGCTTTTGTCTCAAACATAGTGATATTATCTTAACCTCTTCAATGAAGAGACAAGACCCAACTATACCCATATCCTTTAAGTCCAATCTCTTCAATTATGTTTGATCCTTTAGTTATCCTAAGAGAAATAAAGTTCTCAAAAATTCTGAGTGTTATATATTCTCTTTTAGAGTTGATTACAATTTGATGATCTTGACCACATTTCTTCTGTTTTGTTTTGTTTTGTTTCTTCCCCTTTTCATTACCTTTTTATGCAAGTCTTGAGTAGTGTATTTGATGACTGAATTCTCTGTTTGGTTCTGTTTATGTCAGGAAATTCTGGAAGTCCCCTACTTTGTTAAACATCCATCTTTTTCCTGACAGTATATACTGAATTTTGCAGGGTAGTACATTCTGGGTTGTAATCCCAGGTCCTTTGCTCTCCAATATATGGTATCCCAGGTCTTCTATCCTTCAATATTGAGGCTGATAGATCCTGTATGGATCTAATTGTGTTTCCTTTGTATTTGAATTCTTTTCTTTTTGCTGCTTACAACATTCTCCCTTTTATTTGAGAGTTCAGGAATTTGGATATAATAGCCCTTGGAGTTTTTATCCTGGGTTATATTTCTGGTGGAGTTCTGTGGAGTTTTTTAATGGTTATATTGTTTTCTTTTTCTAGCAGATTTGGACAATTTTCTGTTATAATTTTCTGCATGATGTTTTCTAGGGTTTTTTTAAATCTAGGTTTTCTAGTAGTACAATGATTCGTAGATTGAATCTCCTGGATCTCTTTTCTAAGTCATTTGTTTTCCCTAAAAGGTACTTAACATTTTCTTCAATTTTTTTCAGCCTTTTTATTTTGTTTGATGGAATCTTGTAGTCTCATATATTTATTGTTTTCTATTTGTTCAGTTCTAATTTTTAAAGTCTTATTTTCTTCAATTATTTTTTTTGTGTTTCCTTTTTTAAAGTATTGAATTCTCTGGTCAATTTTTCACAATTTTCCAGCATGCCTCTCATTTTTTTTCACATTTTTATTCTTCCTTTCTTCTTTGGTTTTAAATTCTTTTTAAAGTTCTTTATGAGCTTTTGTATTTAAGTACAATTTATAGACTGTTTTGATATTTCCTTTGTGTTTTTTTTTAATGATTTCTTCTTCAGACATGGCATTGTTTTCATTTTTGTCTGTAAAGTAATTTTCTATAGTGAGCACTCTCTTAGCTTTTCTGCTCATCTTTGTGGTTTTAGCTCTGCTCCTGGGGTATAGGGACTATAGATGCAAAGTTTTTTGTTTGGTTTGGTTTGGTTTTTGCTGGGCCTGGGTTCTGATCCCTGGCTTATCATTGATCAATATGTTGCCTATGCAGTCCAGGTCTTGCCTTTTCAGAGGTTTGTTTCCTCCTTTATGTCCAGATTCTGATTTAGCAATGGTTTGTTTCTGACCCAGTCCTGCCTTTTACCCCCATGTTCCCAGGGTTTAGACTTTGGGTTGGGATCCTCCCAGTTGATTTGTTATCTAGCTGTAGGGACCTCTGCTGTTGTCAAGCTGTTGGGATATGGATTTCACTGTAACTAAAAGCTGCTTGCTGGCTTTCCCTGTTCTCCCACCTCCTGGAATTTATCCCCCCCCCCTTTCCCCTAAAGAGATAGAACCTGTCTGAAGATCCTCCATGGTGTGTACTGCTGAAAACTTTGAATTTTATCTTTTTCTTGGTGGTATCTGTAGCTTGCATGTCAGTGCAGAGGCTTCATTTATCTTTGATAGGGAAAAGCTCTGGGAGCATGTCAGTTTCATACCTCCATCTTGGCTCTGGAGAGGATTTTCTAAATTTGAGCATCTTGTGTTTCTTTTGAACTACTTCCTTTCTGTTTTACTCAAAGAGCAGAGCACCTTTTCTGATGAGGGCACACCATGCTGTGTGCCAATGGCTCCCATGTTGTACAATAGAGTTCAAAGTTCTTCAGAAAAACCTTGAGAGTGTCCTTGTATCATTTTTCTGACTGCTATATAAGTGCTTTCCCTCTTTGAGTTCTCCATAATTTTTTTTTTTGTCAAACCAAGTTTGATATTCAAACAATATGGTTAGCCCTTCAGAGTTTTACTCTTTGAAGTTGAGTTTGAATGCTTGGAAGTTTAATTTGAGAAAGGACCTGAGTGTCTGGTATCTCAATCTGCCTTAAAATCTTTAGAAGCTTCCTAAGACAATTATAATGGAAGTGATGCAGTTTCCTGGCATGGTACTGGTAGATTGACAAGGTTTAACAGGCATACAGTAATGAAGTCAGCACAATGGCTCTAAAGACCTCCAATCTGGTAGTCAGTCTAATGCCTCTTTCCTCCCACACTTTTCTTTGGAGTCTTACAAACACTGAGCTATATCTAGCAATTGTGTGTCAACCTCATCATCAATGTTCGCATCCCTGGAAATTACACTGCCAAGATAAGTGAATTTATGCACAGTATTCAAAACTTCTCCATTTTCTGTAATTGATGGTTCCATAGATCACTGATTTGGTGCTAGCTGGTAGAGAACCTCTGTCTTCATGATATTAATTGTTATACCAAGATTAGCACAAGCAGCAGAGAATTGATCCATATTTTGTTGCATTTCAGCTTCTGAGGTTGCACTGAGTACAATATAATCTGCAAAAAAAAAAATACACCAACACTCCCTCCACTTTCGTCTTGCCTTGTTGCCTTTTCAAGTTGAAGAATTTACTATCAGTGTGGCAGCTGATGATGTTTTGTCCTTAATGAAAACATTTTATAATATGACTGAAAACATCATGTTAAAAAGCATGAGAGCAAGCACAAAGTTTTCTTTCACTCCATTGGTGATTGGGAAGGCACAAAAGCATTGTCCATTATCCAGAAGCTGGACTACCATGCTATCATCAAATTGATTGCAATGCTGATTAACTTCTCTGGGCAATCCAATTTTTGCATTCTTTTTCATAAGCCCTCACAATTGAAAGTATCAAAGCTCTTGATCAGATCTCCAACACTGTGTAGAGAGCTCTGTTGTGCTCCTGGCATTTTTTTTCTGGAATTGACAAGCAGTAAACATCATATTTGATCCTTTCTGAAGCCACACTGTTTCTCAAGTGGATGAGCATCTTCCAGGTGAAGAATCAGCCTATTAAGGAGAAAGAATTTTGGCAAGAATATCTTGCCGGCAATATGAGAGAGAGAGAGAGAGAGAGAGAGAGAGAGAGAGAGAGAGAGAGAGAGAGAGAGAGAGAGAGGAGAAAGAGAGAGAGAGACCTTGGTGGTTGTCATTGTCAGAGGGCAATCTATTCCATTTGCCTTTATAGAGACTGATAATGGAGGCATTTTTGAATTTCTGGGGGGCTACCCTTCTCTTGCTATATAAAGTGGAATATTTCAGTCAACTTTTGTTTGAGTAGTGGACCCCTATCTTATAAATCTCAGCTGAAATAGAAGCAGCACCAGTTGCTGTGCTACAATGAAAGGAGCCTAATGGCATTCAAAACCTCTTCTTCAATTGGAACTTAGAGGAAGACTGTCTTCAACTTGAGGTAAACAGTAAATTCCTCCAGCATTGATTGAAGACAGTCTGTTAAGAACACTGTCTACTTCTTTTCTACACTCCTGTTGCCAACTGTGGGTTAGCTCAACTCTCTCTCCTATTCAAAGAAGCATTCTAATCTGCTGACATTAATTCTTCTGGTAGTCATTTTTTCTTGACATGGATAATTAGAAAGTTGCTATACTTGTTATATTTATATATATATATATATATATATATATATATATATATAAATTAATGATAAATTATAGCCAAAAGGAAAAACCAAGGCAAACAGTGATGTGGAAATAATAACCAGCACAAAAATACACACTCAATTTCTAGGCTTTAAAAGTAATTCTGAAGAACAACTTATCAAAGACATTAAAATTAATTTTATTTGTCCAAATGAAATAAGATTAGAAATAATTCTCTTTTTTACCTAATACAGGATAGGCATAAATTCTCATAACTCAGTAGAATTACTTTCTTTTCTTTTGCCATGCCATGGTTAAGTAAGACTATAGGCACATTCTTCTTTTTACTATAATCTTTTCACAAAAATCATTAGAGATCCTTTGTTTTGCCAAATCTATTCCCTCTCTAACTCTTACCTCCAAAATATTTATGGAGTATTGACTATATTCCCAGGACTCTTGTCTCATCTCTTGAAGAAAATAGGGATTCTGACAGGTGATCAATGAATCAAAATGTTCTTTGCTCTGAGACCCCCCCCCCAGATTTTAGGGAGTCATCATTATATTTATTATCTGAATAAACTGGTTTAACTTCTAGGAAAAAAATAAGTACAGAACTTAGGCTCCCTACAATCTAAGAGTATGACAAAACTGAAGTCAGGAAGACTATCTTCCTAAGTTCAAATCTAGCTTCAGACACTATGTGTTTCTCAAAAAAAAGTGAAATGTGCAAGTTTAGATAATTCGTTGCCAAAATTCACATGGCCTATTTGTTTTCTATATATAGTAGAGTGATGTCATTTTAGTCCTCTTTGAGAATGAAGGATAACCACCACTACCACCACCATGTGACCCTGGCCAATTAATAATTACCACTACTCTTTGACCACACACACACACACACACACACACAAACATACATATATGCACTTATATGTGTATATGCCATGTAATCATACATGTGTATGCATGCATATATATAAATGTATACGTGTGCCCATATACATATGTGTGTATGTGTGTGTGTGTTACATTTTTAAAATGTGGATCTTTTGCCCAGGCTAAAAATGCAACAACCATTCATAGGCCTGATGATAGTAATAGTAGCATTATCAGTAATTATAATTATACAATCATTGAAGGCTGCTTAATTTTTTCGGACCCACAGAAATTCCTGAGGAGTATTTGCTAAGGTGTGAGTGCATGGTCATATGCTAAATTAGGGTCACTAACTGTAGCAATTTTAATAAGGATTATCCCTACAACATTTAGGGGGTTTAAAATGAGGAGATTTGATCTGATTTTTCTACCCATCTCTATTCCTAAGTTTGGCAGCAGAGGTCTCTGCATGTGCTAAATATGACTCCATACTAGAAAAGGAGAAAACTCATGAATAAGATTATATATATATATATATATATATATATATATATATATAATCTCCAAATGAGATTTGTTGAAATGAAAGACTACACTTCACCAGATCTGCATTGAGATTGAAATGTTCTTTAACTGATATTTAATATCATTGATTATGTAATATTATAATAATGTATCTTATATCATTAATGTTATAGAAGTTTCCAGATTGAGGGGGTGGTGGTAGCATCTTGAGTAGCAGATGGCTTCCCAACTTTCCCTCTCTATACAGGAAAGTCCTATCTCTGGCATGTCTTAGAGATGATCCCTGCCTGGAGAAGGGTGGTGGTAAAGAGAACAATTCCAGGGATTGAGATTGGTGGGGAAAGTAAATTGCCTGTTATTTCCACTAAGATTTTTAAGCAATGTGACAAAGTGAGAGAAAAAGAAAGGAAGTCCAAAAATAGCCTGACTCATCTTATTTCTGACTCTAGAACCATTCCCCCATGGATAGGAGACTGCTTTTCACTGCCTTGACTAAACTAAGAAACTCTCCCATGTAGGTGGTTATAACCTCATTCAAAGAGCAAAAGTGCGAAAAAATTTTCAATGTCTGATTTAGTTTTTGCAAGGCAATAGTGTTAAGTGACTTGCCCAGGGTCATACAGCTAGGTAATTATTAAGTGTCTGAGGACAGATTTCAACTCAGGGCATCCCGACTCCAGGATAATCTAGCCAACACACCATCTAGCTGCCACTGAATTTCTTTTTGACTTAAATGTCCTGAACCAGGTGTCAGAATCAAAAGCAACCTATAAGTGGAAGTAAATAGTCATTCTGGGATTTATTCAGTAATTCATACCTTATACAAACAATTTTCCAAGGTTATAATAGGCTTTTAAACAATGAGAACCTTCACTATTAAAATATTTTATAGTTTCCTTAAGCATTAAAGTAAATATATGATAATTTGCAAAAACAGTAACTAATATCAACTACTAATTAATGTTGTTTTCAGCTCATGAAGAACGTTTTTCTAAAGTTTTGCTAATGCATTTTCAACCTTCCACATCTGAAATTCCCATTTTTTTCATAAGAAGTGATGGTTAGACATATCTTGAAATTGTAAAGTTGATTTCTATTACTCTAAGAGTTTTGCTCTTTAATTTTGATTGCTGGATTTTTTGTTACAATCAACACTATTAAATCATACTTTGTTAAATTTACTCTATCATCATAACCTGTTGAGATAGTTTGGATCCTAATTCTGTCATATTCCTTCCCCAAAATTTATGGTGGGGAAAATGTCTTGAGTTTCATTGAAAGGCTAGTAGAAATAGTAAAGAAGGAATTTAACAGAGATTTTAAGAAATCCATAAAGAAGCATAAATTCTATTTGGTTTGTATTAGAATTTGATGTGCAAGTATTGATTGTCATAATCTTAAAATGTTATGTTATGTCTTCCTAGATTCTCACAGCAAATTACATCCAAACTTAACCTAAATGGCACAAATAAGGATGATCATAATACAGCTTTATAGAAGGAAAAAAGATCAGTTTTACTATCAACAACTTCATTTTTCTAGCTCAGTTTGAAAGTGGAATAGCTCCTCAAGTCTTAATATTTTATGTGGATCATGGATGACAAACCAGTTAACATTTTAAAATACATGTTGTTCATAATAAATATGAGTCTTTGGTCTCCATAAGGCAAAAATCTCATCATCTTTTCTAGGTAAAAGTTGGCCTTCTGAATTTTTTTCCATTTCTCCCTTCTTATTGCCTCATCTCTGTGTTTTTATATCTTTTTTTTTTAAACTATCCCCACTAGATAAAAGAGGATTTGTATTAACTTTTTTTGGCTTCATCTTTTCTTCTCAACTAGTATCTTTATTATGATTTCTTGCTGCCCTATTTTTTTCACCATTTAAAAATCTCTATTAGTATCATTTAAGCTCTCCAAAAGCCTACAAGCTTGGTGAGTCTTTCAAAAAGAAAGTGGGAAGGAAATAAAAAATAACTTGATTTTCCAGGTGGGTTTTCCCAAGCTCTCGAAGCTCTCATTAGAACAAAATTTTTACAGTTACATCTGCATAGTCCATAAAAAGAAAACAAAATTTAATATAATAGTGATGGTTAGAGAGAGATGTTGTAGATATGTCATTCCTCTCCATCTGGCAACATCCAGATGTGGAACCCCATTGCAATATGTTGAAAAGATACAAAGTGAGATATAGAAAAAAAAATACATTGAAACCTCCAAGTTGTTGAGAAAGTAATGTTTAGAAGTAAATAGTAGTCACAGTTTAGAAGTTTGGAGCTGGCCTTTAAAAATCACTTTTCATCACCAATAAAGATGACATAAGTTTAGTGGAAATTATCTCACAATTATATATTATGTTTAATATGAAGTTTTATGAAAAATATTTCTGAAGGATAGAACATAGAATTGGGCAAGAAAAATATCTATTAGGAAACTGATTATATATGATTTTGAGAAATGGCTTCCAAAAGTGTTGATTTACTTTAAATTATTTTCAAATTGTGATATGAATGATGAGATTTAATTGTTTAATATGTATATACATTTTTTTGTTATGGCATAATTTTAGGTGATGGTCACGTTGCTTTTACCAGTTCTGCGTTTTTTGATTCACATATTATATAAGTATAAAATAAAACAACTACTAGTTCAATGGATGTGAACCTGATTACACCACATTTGAGTGACTTCAGTTTTGGGAACTGTTTTTTTTAGGAAGCTATCAGCAAACAAGTGCATCTAGAATAAGGTAATCAAAATTGGAATTTGACTTGAGACAATACTACGAATGGCTATTTAGCCTGAAGAAGAGCCTTCAAGGAATATAATTTTTAATCTTAAAATATCTTAAGATTTGTATCTTTGAGGATTTTTCCCCATGGTCTCAGAGAACTGAAATAGGACTTAGAAAATGAAAGTTGCAAAGATTTCATTCAAATTAATTTCATAATTGTTAGAATCATCCAAAAATGAAAGGAGTTTCCAAGGAGAAACCAAGTTTTCTATTATTATTATAGTTTATTAAGCCAAAATTAATAGATGATCACAGATATTTTGTTCTGTTGTTGAAAATATTATAGATCTGAAGACAGGGGGACTTTAGCAACCACATAGTTCACCTTCTATATTTTAAAGATAAGGAAACTGAGGTTCAAGAAGGTTAATTGATCAGGCAGTAATAGTAAGAGTGGAATTTGAACCCAGATCCTTTGATTCTAGATAGCGTGTGTGTGGTTTTTTTTTGTTCTAACAAAGATTTATACTTTAAGAATGCATTAGACAAAATGACCTTTAAAATTATTTCCAATTCTAGGATTCTCATCCTTAACTAGAATGTATTGCTTTTCTTTTTCCCTTTCATCCTAATTGATCTTCAAGGAACTAGACATGAGATAAAGAAACTTCAGATAGGAGATATATTTTTTTCTCCCTATTGTTTTATTTCTATGAAACATCTTTGTTATCTCAATTCATGTAAATTGTATTGTAAGATTAGCAGTTTCTTTAAAAGTATACTCAAACCACTAATGAGGAGGAGATTAAAGTAATAATTCAGAGTTATTCCCAACTGTATGTCAATAAATCTGGTAATATAAGTAAGATGGATGAATAATTATAAAAAATATAAATTTTCCAAAGTAACAGAAGAGGAAATAAAGTTCTTTTTTTGAAATAAAGTTCTTAATTAATTCCATTTCAGAAAAAAAATTTAATAAGTCATTGATGAACTCCCTCAGAAAAAAAAATATCCAGGGCCAGATGGATTTACAAGTGTATTCTATCAAATATTTGAAGATCAATTAATACGTATTCTATATAAGCTTTTTAAAAAAATAGATAAAGAAAAAGTTTTGCAACATTCCTTTAATGACACCAGCTTGGTAAAGCACTCTAAAACAGGAAGAGATACAACAGAGAAAGAAAATTATAGACAAATCTCCTTAAGGAATATTAATGCAAATATGTAATTAACTAGTTACTTTTAAAAATTTGATTAGATAAAATATTAGTAAAGAGACTTCAGCAAATTGTCATTAGGATTATACACTATGATCAGGTAAGATTTATTCCAGAAATTCAGGGTTGGTTCAATATAAAGAAAACTATCAGCATAATTGATAAATAGTATAGCATCTGTTCCCATTAAAAGCACTAGACAGTATAGAAATAATTGGGGTGTTCCTTAAATAAGCAGTATCTATTTAAAACCATCAATAAGCATCCTATGTAATGGGGATAAACTAGAAGCATTTCCAATAATATCAGGGGTGAAACAAGAATGTCCATTATTATCACTATTATTTAATATTGCATTGGAAATCCTAGCTTTAACATTTAGAAAAGAAAAAGAAACCAAAGGAATTAGAATAGGCAATGAGGAAACAAAACTCTCACTCTTTGCAAATGATATAATGGTATACTTAGAGAATTACTTGAAAAAATTAACAACTTTAGCAAATCAGATATAAAATAAACACATATAAATCATCAGCATTTCTATATATGACCAAAAATGCTCAACAGCAAGAGATAGAAAGAGAAATTCCATTTTAAAGCAACTAGAGGCAGGATAAACTTTTGAAGAAATCAACCTCCCAAGACAAACCCCAAAACTTTAGGAACACAATTACAAAATACTTTTTCACACAAATAAAGGCAGATCTAAACAAATGGAAAAATGGAAATTGTTCATGGGTAGACTGAGCAAATATAATTAAAATGACAATTCTACCTAAATTAATTCTTTATTCAATGGCTGCAACAATCAAACTACCAAAAATATTTTACAGACCTAGAAAAGACAGTAATAATATTCATCTGGAAGAACAGAATGTCAAGAGTATCAAGGGAATTTGTGAAAAAAATTCAAAGAGAGTTAGCCTAGCTGTACCAGGTCTACCACTTTATTATAAAGTAGCAGTTATCAAAACTGTCTTATACTAGCTAATAAATAGAGAAGCGGGTCAGTGAAATAGGTTACATACAAAAGAAATAATAGTAAATAATATAGTAATCTACAATTTGATAAATTCAAAGACTCTAGCTTCTGGGATAGACTCACTACTTGACAAAAACTGCTGGGAAAACTGGAAAACAGTACTGCAAAATCTAGGCAAAGACCAACAATATCTCTCACTCTGAACCAAGATAAGATCAAAATGAATACAGGATTTTAACATACAGAGTGGTACCATAAGCTAATTAGGAAAACAAGAATTAATTTATCTGTCCAATCTATGGAGAAAGGAGGAGTTTATGACAAAAACAATAAATTTCAAAATGGACAATTTCAACTACATTAAATTAAAAAGGTTTTGCACAAATAAAAGCAATGCAAGGAAAATTAAAAGGAATGTAGAAAACTGGGAAACCCATCACCTCCTGAAAGGGATCCTAAAATGAAAATGGCAAGGAATATTGTAGCCAAACTCCAGAATTATCAGATCAAGGTAAAAATCTGCAAGCATCCAGAAAGAAGAAATTCAAATACTGAGGAGCCACAGTTAGGATTATATAGGACCTGGCTGCATCAACATTAAAGGATCTTAGATTACAACCAAGAATCAACTACACAGTAAAACTGAGCATGGTTTTCCAATAGAAAAAAAATGGATATTTAACAAAATTGATGACTTTCAAACTTTTCTGATGAAAGATAAGCGCCAAACAAAAAAATTGCTCTTCAAACAGGAGACTCAAGAAATAAAACAAAATAAACAGGAAGAAAAAGACCACTATTTAATGAGCTTAAACTGACTACATCTCTACTTGGGAGAAGGATTCTCAAAACACTTGAGAATCTTAACTCTGTTGTAGGGAGTATAGTTAGACTGAAGGTATGAACCTAAGTTGTTTTTGATGAAATGATTTTTTAATTAAGATATTGAAAATGGGGGGAGATAGTAATGAATCAGAAGGAAGGGGGAAACAGAATGGAGTAAATTACATGTAGTAGAGGGAAAGAAAGGAACTGCTTGAGTCTAACTATCATTGGATTTGGCTCAAAGAGGGAATAATACACCCTTAATTGAGTTTAGAAATGTATCTTACCCTTTAAGTGTTTGTAGGAGAAAGAAGAAGGAGAAAGGGAACTAATAGAAGGGAGAGGAGGAAGAAGGAGAAAAGGGAAAGAGGAAAGAAAAGGGAGGGTGACTGATAGAAAGCAGAAACATTGAGGGAGGTGATATTCAGGAGCAAAACACTAGTGAGAAGGGATAGTGTGAATAGAAGGGAAGATAACATGGGGGGGCAATAAAGAATTAGTAACTAACTGTGAATATAAATGGAATGAATTCACCCATAAAACAAAAGTGAATAATAGAGTGGATTAAAAACCAGAAGCCTGCTAAGAAGAAACACATTCAAAACAGATAGTTACACACAGAGTAAAGGTAAAAGCCTGGAGAAGAATATATTATGCTTTAGTTGAAGTGGAAAAAGCAGGGATAGCAATCTTTATCCCAGAAAAAACAACTGAAAAAATGGATCTCATTAAAAGGAATAAGGAAGAAACTGCCATAGACAATGAAGGAATTTCAACACTAAACATGTATGGCTCAAGCATTATGGCATCCAAAATCTTTGAGGAAAGGCTAAATTAGGTACAAGAAGACACATACAGCAGAACTATATGGGTGGGGGACCTCAACTTCCCCCTCTCTGAATTAGATAAATTTAATCATAAAATAAATTTTTAAAAAAAGTTGAGAACAGAATATTAGAGAAGTTAGATATGTTAGATCTCTGGAGAAAACAGAATGTAAGTAGAAAGAAATATACCTTTTTTCTGCAGTACATGATACCTTCACAACAATTGACCCATGTATTAAGATGTCAAAACCTCATAATCAAATGTAGAAAGGCAGAAATATTAAAGGCATCCTTTTTCAGATCATGTTATAATAAAAGTCATGTGCAATAAAGGACCAAGGATAGATAGACCTAAAGTTAGTTGGAAACTAAATAACCTAACTTGAAGGAGTGAGTGAGCAGAACAAGAAAGCCCAGAAATAAATAATAATTTCATACAAGACAATGACAATAAGGAGACAACATACCAAAACAGCACAAGATAGCAAGTGATAGAAAGTGAATTCCATTTAAAGTCATTAAAGACAACATAAAATACTTGGGAATCAACTTGCCAAGGCAGATTCAGAAACTATATGAAAACACCTATAACACACTTTTCATACAAATAAAATCAGATTTAAATAACTAGGTAAGTGTCAATTGCTCATGCTTAGGCTGAGTTAATGTAATAAAAATTAGAATTCTACTTAAATTACTTATTCAGTGCCATATAAATCAAACTTCCAAAAAGTTATTAGTGAGCTAAGAAAAATGGTAACTAGATTCATATGGAGGAACAAAAGGTCAATAATATAAAGGGAATTATGAAGAAAAAATGCAAAGGAAATTGGCCTAGTCATACCATACATAAAATTATATTATAAAAAAACAGTCATGAAAACTGTTTGGTACTGGCTAAGAAAAAGAGTCATGGACCAATGGAATAGATTAAGTGCAAAAGAAGCAGCAGGAAATAACTATTGTAATCTGCTGCTTGATAAACAATGATTCCAGCTTCTGGGATAAGAATTCACTCTGACAAAAATTGCTGGAAAAACTGAAAGATAACAGGGCAGAAACTAGGCATAGACCAATATCTCACACCATACACCAAGATAAGGTCAAAATGGGTACCAGATTTAGACATAAAAGGTGATATCATAAGCCAATTAGAGCAAAGAAGAATTTATCTGATAGATCTATTATGACCAAAGAAGAGATAGAAAACATTATAAAATACAAAATGGATAATTTTGATTATATTAAATTGAAAAAGTTTTTGCACAAATAAGACCAGTGCAACCAAGATTAAAAGCAAAGAAGTAAGATGGGAAACAATTTTTACAACTAGTGCTTCTGACTAAGGATTCATTTCTAAAATAAATAGAGAATGGAAAGGAGCAATCAGGTGGTGCTGCAGATAGGTCACTGGTCTAGGAATCAGGAAGATGGGAGTTTGAATCTAGTCTCAGAAGACTGACACTTACTAGCTGTGTGACCTTGGGCAAGTCACTTAACTCTTGACTGCCTCTCCTCCAGGGCATCTCCAGTCATTCAAATTCATGCTTGACCACTGAATCCAGATGACTGTGGAGGAGAAAGTTTGGCTGGTGACTTAGCACAGCACTTCCTCATTCAAATCCAATTTATGTGCTTGTCATGGCATCATCTCCCTGATGTCATGGTCTTCTTCAAGAATGAAATATCAGAAAACTAAGTCAAATTCATAATAATATAATTCATTCTCCAATTGATAAATGATCAAAGGATATGAAAAGGCAATTAATTCTTAGATAAAGAAATTAAAAACTTCCGGCCAAGATGGTATAGAGAAGACAGGCACAGTTCTAAAGTCTCCTGATCTTTCCCTATCTATCGCACGAAACAAACCTTTTAAAAGAAATCAAACCCACAAAA
This sequence comes from Macrotis lagotis, assembly GCF_037893015.1. Taxonomy (NCBI): domain Eukaryota; kingdom Metazoa; phylum Chordata; class Mammalia; order Peramelemorphia; family Peramelidae; genus Macrotis; species Macrotis lagotis. The sequence goes on from NC_133666.1 coordinate 413,560,748, forward strand.
CACAGAAAGAAAAGCCAGAAGAAAGAACATCTACCTCAAGATTTGTCTCCAGCAGCAGCATTGGCTGAATTTGGGAGGGTGAGTCTTGGCTCAGAGGGAGGATCAGTCCTGAATCAACCAGATTAATAGGTGAATTGGAGCTGGGAGACTGAGGGCCTGAGTGCCTGACCTGCTGGATCAGCGGTGGGGCTAGATGGCAGGGGCAAGATGGCAGGGGCTTGAGTCAACTAGGGAGCAGAGGTGCTGGTGTTGGTGCTGTCCCCCAGGAGCTTGTGGACAGGGCTGGGGACAGAGTTCCGGAGCAGGAGAGCTGGGGACACCATCCCTGGGCTCCTCTGGTCTGAGGAACTCAAGAGTCCCATTGCAGCTCAGACCTCTTCCCAGAGTAAACAAATGCAAACTACTTCTGCCTCAGGCCCAGGTATGTGAACAGAAGAACCAGCCCAGCTGAGGAAGGACCTCAGGCCAGGGTAAAGAGCACCATTGATTGAAGGCAAAAGAATTCAATAGCTCCAACCCCTCCCTTCAAGCAAAGGGAGAGGGCCTCAATCAAGGTCACAGACACTCCAGAGAACACAACCAGCACCTCCTACTGGCCAGCCAGAGAAACTTCACTCAGTGAGTAAAGCTTTTAGCGATCCCAAGCCCTTGGGAACCAGCCCCTCCTCAATTCAAGGTCTTAGCAAAATGAAGAAGGGTCAGTAGAAACGTGGATCCATAGAAAAATTCTTGGAAGGGAAGGACCCTAACTCAGAAAGACCTGGAACCTCTAAGGAGAATACAATCTGGTCTTCAGTACAAAGTCTTCCATGAAGAAATAAGGAAGACGTTTAAAAATCAACTGGAAAATTTGGGGGAGACAATTAATACCTTGCAACAAGGAAACAAAACCTTAGAAAGTACAACTGGACAAATACAAAATGAGAATAAATCTCTCACATCAACAATTGGACAGATACAAAATGAGAATAATTCTCTCAGATCCTCAATTGGGCAAATGCAAAAAGAAAATAATTCTCTCAAAACTTCATTTGGTCAAATGTAAAGCTCTTTCAAAAGTAGAATTGACCAACTGGAAAAGGAGTTGCAAAAGGTTAATGAAGAAAACTCCTTCCCCCAAAAAAGAATGGAGTCTACAGAATCTAATGACTCCATGAGAAGAGAGTCAGTTAAAGAAAATAAAAGAAATAGAAAAAATAGAAGAAAATGTAAAATACCTCATCAACAAAACCACTGACCTCAAGAACAGATCGAGGAGGGGCAACCTGAAAATTATAAGGACTTCCTGAAAACACTGAAGAGAAAAAAAGCCTGGACTCAATATTATAGGATCTAGTGATGGAAAACTGCCCTGATATCATGGAATTGGGGCAAAGTACTTATTGAAAGAGTACATCAATCCCTAACAGAAAAAGATCCTAAAATGAAAACATCAAGGAATGTTGTGGCCAAATTCCAGAACTATCAAATAAAAAAGAAAATCCTGCAAGCAGCCAGAAAGAAACAATTTAAGTATCAAGGAGCCACAGTAAGGATCATTCAGGACATGGCTGCATCAACATTAAGGGATGGAAGGGCCTGGAACAAGATATTTCGAAGAGCAAGGGAGCTTGGAATGCAGCCAAAAATCTACTTTCCCGCAAAGCTGAGCCTTCTCTTCCAGGGAAAAAGATGGACATTTAACGAAATGGAAGAATTCCAAAAATTTCTGATGAAAATACCAGAGCTAAACAGAAAATTTGGACATCAAACAGGAGGTTCAGAGACACATGAAAAGGTAAAAAAAGGGGGGGGGGGGCAGTAAAAGGAAAAAATGCTATCCAGTAAGTTGAAACTGGCTATATCCCAGCATGGGGGAAAAGATTCTCATAAATCTTGAGAATTGTAACTCTAACAGAGAGAATATACCTAGCCAGAAATGAAGGACATTCATGACCTATCCATGAGACTGCTATCTAAAGAAATGTAACTGGCTTTAGCCCCACTTGGGAGAAAGACTTTAATAACTCTCAGGAATTCTGACTCTATTCAAAAGAATGCACTGAACTAGAAGGGACAGGCACTCAGAATTTTCTATGACTTAGATAAAATGATCTAAAAATCACTACCTCCTCAAAAAGGAGGACAGGAAAGAGATGGGAGGAGGGAGGGGATTGAATGGGGTAGATCTCATTACACTAAGAGGTACAAAAAACCTATGGTAATAGAGGGGAAGAAGGGAGCAGATGAGAAACACCTGGATCTTCTTCTCATCAGACTTGGCTTAAAGTCAACCTACACATATGCAGTTAACGTATAAAACATCTAACATTTCAAGTATTAAAAGGGGAAAAGGGAAGGGGAGTAGGGGGAAAAGGGGAAATAACAAAAGGAAGGGAAGGGAGAGGGGAAAGAAAGGGGAGGGTATGATATAGGAGGGCAAACACGCTGAAGGGGGTGGTATTCAGAAACAAAATACTGGGGAATATGGATAAGGGGGAAGGGGGGAAATACTAACAGAGGGAAGATAGCACGGAGGGCAATAAAGAATTAGTAATCATAACTTTGAATGTGAATGGGATGAACTCTCCCTTAAAACATAAGCAAATAGCAGAGTGGATTAAAAACCAGAATCCTACAATATGCTATGTACAAGAGACTCATTTGAAGCACAGAGATGCATATAGATTAAAGGTAAAAGGTTGGAGCAAAATATATTTTGCTTCAGCTGAAGTAAAAAAAGCAAGGGTAGCAATCCTTATCTCAGACAAAGCAGCAGCAAAAAGAGATAGCATTAAAAGAGATAAGGAAGGAAAATTTATCCTCCTTAAAGGTACCATAAACAATGAAGTCATTTCAATACTGAATATATATGCACCCAGTGGGACAGCACCCAAATTCTTAGAGGAGAAGCTGAAAGAACTACAGGAAGACATAGACCGCAAAACTCTACTAGTGGGAGACCTCAACATCCACTCTCAGATCTAGATAAATCGAATCATAAAATAAACAAGAAAGAAGTTAAGGGGGTAAATAGATTGTTATAAAAATTAGATATGGTGAACTTATGGAGGAAACTGAACGGGGATAGATAGGAATATACCTTTTTCTCTGCAGTACATGGAACTTATACAAAAATTGACCATGTGCTAGGACATAAAAACCTAATGATCAAACTGCAGAAAGGCAGAAATAGTGAATGCATCTTTCTCAGACCATGATGCAATAAAAATCATATGCAATATTGGGCCAAGGAGATATAGACCCAGAACAAATTGGAAACTGAATAACCTCATTTTAAAAAATGAGTGAACCAAAAAACAAATTATAGAAAGAATTAATCATTTTATCCTAGATAATGATAATAATGAAACAACATAACAAAACTTAGGGGATTCATTCAAATCGACTCTCAGGGGATATATATATTATAGCTCTAAATGCCTACATGAATAAATTGGAGAAAGAGGAAATCAGTGAACTAAATATACAACTAAAAAAATTAGAGAAAGAACAAATCAAAAATCCCCAATTAAACACCAAATTAGAAATTCTAAAAATTAAAGGAGAAATTAATAAAATCGAAAGCAAAAAAACTATTGAATTAATAAATAAAACCAAAAGTTGGTATTATGAAAAATCCAATAAAATTGATGAACCTCTAGTCAATTTGATTAAAAAAAAGAAAGAAGAAAACCAAATTGCTAGTATCATAAATGAAAAAGGTGAACTCACCACCAATGAGGAGGAAATTAAAGTAATAATTTGAAATTATTTTGCCCAACTCTATGCCAATAAATTTAATAATCTAAGTGAAATGGATGAATATGTACAAAAATATAAGTTGCCGAGGTTAAATGAAGAAGAGATTAAACACCTAAACAACCCTATCTCAGAAAAAAGAAATTCAACAAGCAATCATTGAACTCCTTAAAAAAAAATCTCCAGGGCCTGATAGATTCACAAGTGAATTGTACCAAACATTTAAGGAACAAATGGTTCCAATTCTATATAAACTCTTTGGAAAAATAGGGGAAGATGGAACTCTGCCTAACTCTTTCTATGAAACCAATATGGTGCTGTTACCTAAACCAGGACTAGTTAAAACAGAGAAAGAAAATTATAGACCTATTTCCCTGATGAATATAGTTGAAAAAATCTTAAATAAAATCTTAGCAAAACGATTACAACAAGTTATCACTAGGATAATACATTATGATCAAGTAGGATTTATTCCAGGAATGCAGGGTTGGTTAAATATTAGGAAAACTGTTAGTATACTCAATTATAACATCAACAAGCCAATCAGAAATCATATGATCATATCAGTAGATGCTGCAAAAGCTTTTGACAAAATACAGCATCCATTTCTATTAAAAACACTAGAGAGTGCAGGAATAAATGGACTGTTCCTTAAAATAATTAGCAGTATCTATCTGAAACCATCAACAAGCATTATATTCAATGGGGAGAGGCTAGAGACATTCCCAATAAGATCAGGGGTGAAACAAGGAGGCCCATTATCACCACTACTATTCAATATTGTATTAGAAATGTTAGCTTCAGCAATTAGAGAAGAAAAGTAAATTGAAGGAATTAGAATTTCAAAGGGAGAGACAAAACTTTCACTCTTTGCAGATGACATGATGGTCTAACTAGAGAATCCCAAGAAATCATCCAAATAACTACTGGAAACAAATTAGCAATTTTAGCAAAGTTGCAGGTTATAAAATAAACCCTCATAAATCCTCAACTTTTCTATATATGTCTAGCAAGAGCTAGAGCTAGAAAGAGAAATCCCATTCAAAGTAACCTCAGACAATATAAAATACTTGGGAGTCTATTTGCCAAGACAGACTCATAATCTTTTTGAAAATAATTATAAAAAACTTCTCACACAAATTAGATCAGATTTAAATAACTGGGCAAATATCAACTGCTCATGGACAGGTAGAGCTAATATAATAAAAATGACAATTCTACCAGAACTAAACTATTCTGTTTAGTGCCCTACCAATCAAAATTCCAAAAAAAATACTTTAATGAGTTAGAAAAAATTGTTAGTAAATTCATATGGAGAAATAAAGTCAAGAATTGCCAGGAGCTTAATGAAAAAAAGTTCAAAAGAAGGTGGCTTAGCTCTACCTGATCTAAAATTATATTATAAAGCATCAGTTGTCAAACCGTTTGGTATTGGCCAAGAAATAGAGTGGTGGACCAGTGGAATACACTAGGTGTAAAATCAGGAGATGATTATAGTAGTCTGCTGGTTGATAAACCCAAAGAATCCAGCCATTGTGAAAGGAACTCCCTCTTTGATAAAAACTGCTGGGATAATTGGAAATTAGTATGGAAGAAACAGATTAGACCAACACCTAACACCCTTTACCAAGATAAGCTCCAAATGGTTACAGGATTTAGACATAAAAAACAATACTATAAGCAAATTAGAAGATCAAGGACTAGTTTACCTCTCAGATCTATGGAAAGGGGAGCAGTTTATGACTAAGGAAGAGTTAGAGAACATCACCAAAAACCAATTAGATGATTTCAATTACATTAAATTAAAAAGCTTTTGCACAGATAAAACCGCTGTAACCAAGATCAAAAGAAATGTAGTAAATTGGGGAACAATCTTTACAACTAATGATTCTGACAAAGGACTCATTTCTAAAATATACAGAGAACTGAGTCATATTTTTAAAACAAAAAGCCATTCCCCAATTGACAAATGGTCAAAGGATATGCAAAGGCAATTTACAGATGAGGAGATCAAAGCAATTCATAGCCATATGAAAAAATGCTCTAAATCATTAATTATTAGAGAAATGTAAATTACAGCTTCTTTGAGGTACTACCTCATACCTCTCAGATTGGCCAATATGACCAGAAAGGATAATGATCATTGTTGGAAGGTTTGTGGGAAATCTGGGACACTATTACACTATTGGTGGAGCTGTGAACTCATCCAACCCTTCTGGAGAGCTATTTGGAATTATGCCCAAAGGGCAACAAAAATGTGCTAGCCTTTGACCCAGCAATATCACTACTCGGTCTATATCCTGAAGAGATGAGGGAAAAAGGGTAAAAACATTACTTGTACAAAAATATTTATAGCAGCCCTGTTTGTGGTGACAAAGAATTGGAAATCAAGTAAATGTCCTTCAATTGGAGAATGGCTTAGCAAACTGTGGTATATGTATGTCATGGAACATGTTCTATTAGAAACCAGGAGGGAAGGGATTTCAGGGAAGCCTGGAGGGATTTGCATGAATTGATGCTGAGTGAGATGAGCAGAACCAGAAAAACACTGTATACCCTAACAGCAACATGGGAGTGATGATCAATCTTGAAGGACTTGCTCATTCCATCAGTGCAACATTCGGGAGCAATTTTGGGCTGTCTGCAGATACCATCTATATCCAGATAAGGAGCTGTGGAGTTTGAACAAAGTTCAAGTACTATCCCATGCAATTTAGAAAAACACAGATATCTTATTGTCTGATCTCTAAGGATATGATTTCTCTCTCATCACACCCAATTTGGATCAAGGTACAACATGGAAACAAAGTAAAGACTGACAGATTGCTTTCCATGGGGGAGTAGGGGGAGGGAAGTAAGATTGGGGGGAAAATTGTAAAACTCAAATGATATCTTTAATAAAAATTAATTTAAAAAGAAATTAAAGCTATGTATAGTAATATAAAAATGCTCTAAATCATTATTGATTAGAAAATTGGAAAATTAAAACAACTCTGAGGTATGACCCCACACCCATCAGATTGGCCAATGTGACTAAAAAGGAAAATTATCAATGTTGGAGAGAATGTGGGAAACCTGGGACACTAATGAATTGTTGGTGGAATTGTGAAATGATCCATCCTTTCTGTAGGGCAATTTGGAATTACATCCAAAAGGCATTCAAACTGTGCGTGCATTTTGATCCAGTAAGAACAGTACTGGGTCTGTATCCTATAGAGACCACAAAAAGAGGAAAAAATTCAAATGTACAAAAATATTTATAGTTGTTCTTTTTGTAAAGATATTACTGGAAAGTAAGTAGATGGTCATCAATTTTGTAATAACTAAACATGTTCAATATATGAATGTGATGGAATACTATTGTTATGTAAGAAAACATGAGTAGTTAGACTTGAGAAAAGTCTCGAATGACTTTCATGAACTGGTGCTGAGTGAAGTGAGCAGAACCAAGAGAACATTGTACACATTTAAAGAAACATTGAGAGATGATCAATTATGATGGATATAGCTCCTCTCAGCACAATTCTGAGAGATCTGTGTGGAAAATGCCATCAACATCAAGAGATAAAACCATGGAGTCTGAATTCAGAGCAAAACATACTATGTTAACTTTTTAAAACTTCTTTTATTTTTTCCCCTCAATACTAATTCTTTCATAACATGACTGATATGGAAATACTCAGCTCAGACACTTACTAGCTATGGGTGACCTGGGGCAAACCACTTAAACCTGATTGCTCTGGAGGAGAAAATTTAGCTGGTGACAAATCCAATTCACATGCTTGTCATGATATCACCTACCTAATGACAACATCTTCTTTAAGAAAGGACAAACATCATTGTCATCATCAATATGGAAATATGTTGAGCATGATTGTACAAGTACAACTATATCAGATTGTTTGCTACCATGGGGAGGGGACGGGGAGAGAAATGTGGTAGAAAAATGTGGATCTAAAAAGTTTGCCAAAGGATGAATGTTGAAATTTTGCATGTAATTGGCAAAAATAAAAAATAGGTTTTTTTAAAAAAGTATACTCTAGGAAAAACTTCCCATCCTCTTCCCTTCCCCTGCCCTGCCACTATACCCACCTTCAGTTAGAGACAATATTTTGGATAGAGTGCTGGACCCAGAGTGAGGATAGACCTGAGTTCGAAACCAGATGCTTAGTAGATGCCTGTTTTTTGTCAAATTACTTAATTTCTGTATGCCCCAGCTTCCCCAACTATAAAATATATCATATTGCTTATCTTAGAGGGCAATTTTGAGGTTCAAATGAATGTAAAGCACTAAGCATATTACCTGGTGTTTATTCAGTACTTAGGAAATGCTTGTTCTTCACCTTTCCTTTTCTGCATCAATGAGGTCAAAAGTTAATAACTTTTGAGAACTTGCCCAAGACATTGAGTAAAGGGAAGGAAAGTCAATGAAGGAATAATAAGTTTGGTGGCCATATCAGAATTAGATGTAAAGAGGAAGTGAAGACAATTGAGAAATTTGATCCGTTAAAGCCAAGAAAAACAATGACACAATGATCAGAGGGATCTGAGAGTAGAATGCTGAAGATGGGTATGAACATTGTGAAACCAGCACTATGGTTAAATATTTAAATACATTTCAACGAATCTGATAAGAGATATGTGATTGCAGAATGATTACCTAGCTGTGTGGCCTTGGGCAAGAGATATGTCTCTGCTAGAAAGATAGATTGTATAGAATGAAGGAAAAAAAAAACACCAGAAGATATAAGGATGGTATGATGCAATGGAAAAGAGCTGGATTTGGAGGAAAAGGGCCTGTATTCAAATCCCAATTTTATTGCTATGTGACCTTGGGCATTTCCTTAATATCTTTAGGCTGTAGTTTCCTCATCTGTAAAATGTGAATGTTGAACTAGTTAATTTTTCACATCCCTAAATCTATGATTCTACTTTCTACGCATTCCATTCACATCATAGGAACATATATAGTAGAAGTACAGAATACAAAGAATATAGAGACTCTCTGAAATGTCATCTAGTTCAACATTTACCTGGGTTGAGCACAGATAATAAGTGTGTGCCTGTTGCTATTTCTCTGAATGTCCCTAGTGTAATGTTTGTAGACGCTTTTATTATATATGCATAGTCTTGATGATGCATTTCACATATTTGTATAAGATATGTAGTATTGTTGATCTTCATTTTAACTGCTCAAAAAACCACTGGGTGAGGCAATTGGTACATCTGTCTCACTGCAGGAATGTGCCTATGCTACCTCTATTGAGGTCATCCAGTACAAATCCTGATGTTGTTTGTGCCTTCCTGGTCATGAACCCTATCCATCGCATGTCACTGAACCTGTCCAACCAAGAACCTTCCTCTATAACCCACCCAAATAAAAAGGTTAGATTTTCCTTAAAGATTTCTAGTGCAAGGAAACATGCTAGTAGGCTGAGGAAGCTCATTTCTTTGCTAGGATTCTATAAGTGTTGGAAAGTTGTTGAACAAATCAAACCTACATATGGCACTTTACAACTTTCACATGTTACTACTAGATCTGCCCTCCAAACCAAAAAGGAACAAGTCTAATCTCTTCTACACATGGCAATACTCCAAATATCTAAGTTAATCAGCTATCCTATCTTCCCTATCTTCTCTTATCTAGGTTAAATGTATTGCCTTGTTAACCTACAAAAGCACACTGAACTGAGAAGGAAGGGGTAAGAAGAAACTTAACTATTTACATTCTCCAACTTAGATACCATATAAAGTGACTAAGAAGAATTAAGATATGTGGAATTTCGCAAGAGACAAAAGTCCAAGAAAGAAGTCAGTAAAAAAAACACATATACACATGACCTCAATTATGTACAATAAATGAACAATAAAGTAGAGAGAGAATAAATTTAGGCAATTAACAAAAAATCCTAAAACAAAGGGGCAAATTTGGTCTCAGAATTATCATTATGAATTGATTGGAGTAAATATATGATTGAATTATGGGGGACAGCTAAATAAACAGAAGTCATTTTTATATTGTTTTGTTTTATCATTGGTGTATACTTTAGACCACCTGGTCACAAACTAGAAATAGATGAGTTTGGGAAGGACATAATGAGACTAACACAAAGTCATGACACAGAAGCAAAGGAATTTTGATTATATAGGCATCTATTTGGAGCTCATTCTATCAAAAGTAGTTCTGCCAGCAAATTATTGAATTGCCTTGGTGATTATTTCATCATTTAAAAGGGGAAGGAACCAATAAGGGGAGATTCCATTGTACACTTGATTGTCACTAAACAGAAATAATTGATGGAAAGGAAATACTAAGAACTCTGGAGAGAGGTGACAACTCCATGGCTGAACTTGTGATAGGGAAAAAAGGAAATTAAGGCAAAATTGGACATATGCTCTAGACTAGGGAATTTAAATTTAGATTTCTAATGGTTCATAGAAAAGACAGGGAAAATCTGATAGACTAAAATGCTACAGAGGAAATCCTCTCTTCTTTTTCTTTTCTTTTCTTTTTTTTTCCAAGACAAATGGGGTTAAGTGGCTTGCCCAAGGCCACACAACTAGGCAATCACTAAGTGTCTGAGGCCAGATTTGAACCCAGGTACTCCTGACTCCAGGGCCGGTGCTCCATCCACTACACCACCCAGCCACCCCAGAGGAAATCCTCTTAAGGGGGGATGGAACATGATCAAGAATGAAATTTGGGGGTGGCTAGGTGGTACAGTGGATGGAGCACTGGCCCTGGAGTCAGGAGTACCTGAGTTCAAATCTGGCCTCAGACACTTAGTGATTGCCTAGCTGTGTGGCCTTGGGCAAGCCACTTAACCCACTGCCTTGCAAAAAAAAATTAATTTAATTTAAAAAATGAATGAAATTTGAAAGAAAAAGGGAAAGTATTGCTATTGAAGAGAAAATTTTAATTTGTTTGAAGAGATTGCTATAGCTATATAAAGAACTCATCAATGAATTTGATTTTAAAAAGAAATAAGGAAGAGTAGTATTGGACAAATATAAGAACATAGTGTGGTCCTGGAAAAAGTGTAAGAATTAACTAAACTCAGAAGGAATTGAGGCTAAGAGAAACTAAAGACAAAAAAAAGAGTACTTTGGCTTTTTTGCTGATTTTTTTAAAGTTATATTTGAAGAAGGAAGATCAAAGAAGGAATAATCCCCTTCCTTTGTGTATAATGGACCATGATGATGATGACAACGAAGAGAAGATAGAATCACTCAATTCTATAATTTTTTTTTTCCTGCTGAGAATGTCTTTTACATTGGAAATGACTTTTACATTGGAAAAAAGAAACTGATGCCAAAGATTAGTAAGGGTATAGTAAAAGATAACCTAGACCTTAGGAAATTGAAGTCACCAGCCCCAGATTAACTATGTCAGTGATTCCTATGTTGCACAATCAATTCCAAAACTCTTGAGACCAACAAAAGTGTCTTGCATTACTTTTTCTGAACACCATGTGAATGCTGTCCTTCTGTGAGTTCTCCACAAAAGAGTCTTTTTTGGCAATTATGTTTGGCATATGAATAACAAGGTCAATACTTCAGAATTACCCTTCTTCAATAGGGTTTGAGTGCTTGGAAGTGAGCTCAAGAAAGGACCTAGTTTCTTCTCCTGCCAGGTGATCTTTAGAATCTTCCTAAAACAATTTTAATGGAAATTATTTGGTTTCTTGGCATGGCACTGGTAGACTCTCCAGGTTTCCCAGGCATACAACAATGAGGCCAGCACAATGACTCTGTAGACTTCAAATGGGTAGTCAGTCTAATACTTTTCTCTTCTACGATTTCCTGTGGAGTCTCCCAAAAACTGAGCTAGCTCTTGTAATGTGTATGTCAACCTCATTATCAGTGTATACATCCCTGGAAAGTATACTACCAAGGTAAGTGAATTTAGCCACAGTATTCAAAACTTCTCCATTTATTCTAACAATTGATTCCAAATATGGATGGTGTGGTGCTGGCTAGTGGAGCATATGTGTTTTTCTTGGTGTTAATTATTAGGGCAAAATTAGTGCAAGCCTCAGAGAATTGATGTGTTGTTACTTCTCAGCTTCAGAGGAAGTATTGAGTGTGCAATCATCTGCAAACAAAAAATCATGTACCAACACTCCCTCCACTTTGGTCTTGGCCTGTAGTCTTTTCAAGTTGAAGAATTTACTGTCAGTGTGGTAGCTGACCTTGATGATGTATTTGTTTTCAATGAAAGCATTTTACAACATGACTGAAAGTATCATGCTAAAAAACATGGGAACGTGTTTCTTTTTTTTTACTCCATTGGTAACTGGAAAGGCAAAAGAGCATCTTACGTTATCCAAAACCCAGGCAAAGATACTGTCATGAAATTGGTGTGCATTACTGATGAACTTTTCTGGGCAACCAAATTTTGACATTTTCCATATGCCTTCACTACTGACAATATTAAAATCCTTGGACAGATCTCCAGTTATCGTATAGAGTCCCCTGTTCTGCTCTTGGCATTTTCCCTAGAGTTGTTGGGCAACATCACATTGCCCATTCCTTGGTCCTTTCTGAAGCAACCTGGTTCTTAGGTAAACGACCATCTTCCTGGTGAGGAATCAGCTTTATAAGGAGGACTCTTGGAAGCAATAACTAAGAGAAAGTTTCCCAATTGTGATTGTCACAGGATAATATATTCCCTTTAACTTGGAAAGTTCTAAATTTTAGAGATGAATGGGTCTTTCTGAGCTAAAGTAATAAAGGGACATAAGAGTACAGTCATGACAATAGATAACAAATAAAAATGATAACACCTATTTCTGTGGCACTCTAAGATTTTAAAATGAATTTTGTAACTATCATATCAAGGATTATTATCCTCATACTATAGAAACATTTCATAAAATTTCAAATTGTTTATCTTAGGAATTGTCTATTCCGGTCTCCTTATTTTATACTGAATAAACTGAGCTGGTTGGTTAACATTTTATTTCTTTATTCTTTAAATGGAAATAGTATAGAGATAAAGACTATGCCCAATTCCCTTTTTTTCTCTCATTATAGGAGAAAATATTTTTCCAGGGAATTCAACACTAAGAAGGCATATAAGAAAATTACACATATTACCGCATCTCCCACTGTGAATATCATCACTGGACACAAATTGAGTTTAAAATCATTTTAATATATTCATACAAATTCAACTCTGCTTCACAGTTTCATAATTTTGAGTTATATAAGCTTATCTAAATACATTTCTTCACACCATCACTTTTATAGAACACACTTGTAGAATACATTTGAACAATGTGCTCTGTTGAAATTCCATCTAGCATATTCAAGATTTATCATAACTAGGATCATAGATTTGGAACCAGAAGGGTCCTTTAAAACTATCTAATTCAACCACATCATTTTATAAGTTAGGAAACAGTAGCCTAGATTCAATAAATATTTATTAAATAACTATTACAAGCCAGGCATAGTCCTAACAGGGAAAAGGCAAAGATAGTGTTTGTCTTTAACAAGCTCACAATTTGATGATAGATGGATGAAATGACTGTCCAATTTCATACAAATAGTAAGTGGCAGAGCAGAAATTTAAACTCAAATCTTCCAAACTCAAATCTAGTATTTCTTCCACTATACTATGCCACCATAAAACTACTATGTATTATACCTTAACTTATTATTTGTCCTTAGTTCTTGAAGAGAAACATGACATCAGGAGGTGATACCATGACATACAAGTGAATTTGATTTAAGTGAAAGAGGGCAATGTAAAGTCACCAGCCTCACTTTCTCCTGTGGAGTCATCTGGGTCCAGTGACCCAAAATGGATCAAAACAACTGAAGATGGCCTCATATACAGTGGGAAATCTTGGTCTTTTTAAGCTAAGATCTTTCCTGGACCTCAGTTTGCTTGAGGTGATGTCCATTCAATGAATATAGACATTAAGAAAATATGAAGCAAAGAATGGCCTCTTTTGCAGACCTCAATTATCTAGTAACCTCACCTAATTTGAGTACATATGAGACCTAGGAATAAAAAGCATCCCTGGAAAGACAAAATAATGATCATACCTTATGGAAAAATAAGCTCCAAATGAGTCCTTAACCTAGATGTAAAATGTCACATTCATTCACTGACAAATGAGAAAAACAAAGGGAAAAAATTATCTATCAGATTAATGGATGGAAACAAGATTCATGGTCAAAAATAGAATAGAGAGGATCATAAGTTACATGGATAATTTTGATTACCCAAATAAATCTAATAAAGCTAAATAAAAGGGAATAAAAGAAAAAAATGGGAAAAAATATTTCCAGCAAGTTTTTCTCACAAAGATCTCATTTACAAGACATAAAAGTCACTGATTCAAATTCATAAGAAAAAGAGACATTCTTTGTTTGATAAATGATGTAAGGATATGAACAAACAACTCACACATCAGAATGGTAAAAATGACTAGAAAAAGAAAATGATAAATATTGGGGTAAATAATTACATTGGTGAACCTATGAATGGGGGCAACCATTCTGGAAAACAATTAAAATTATAAATAAAAATTAACTAAACAGTAAATATACTTTGTCCTATCTATAACAGCTTTAAGAACATACCCAAAAGAGATTAAAGAAAGAGGAATATGCACTAAAAAAGCATTCATAGTAGTCATTTTTGCTGTGGCAGAAAAAACCTTGGAAACCAAGAAGACTTTTGACAATCAAATAATGACTGAATATGGTGTGGTTTATGAATGTGAGGGAGTCCTATTTTATGGGAAAAAATGATAAAAATATTTCAAAAAAAAGATAGAAAGGTTTCTGTAAATTGATGCAGAGTGAATTGAACAGAACCAGAAGAAGAATTTATGCTAAAATATCAACATTATAAAAAGTAACAAACACTGAAAACTTTTATAAACTAATGAAGAATGGAATGGTACAACTATAAGAACAATTAATTTTGCTTAAATATGCATATTTATTCCAAGACATTTATTTTCTTTTTTTGAGAATAGGGTTTAGGATGGGAGGGAGAGAAAATGAATCTATGTATTTTTCTTTAAAAAATGGGTTAGAGGGAGAAGGGTTGAGCCAAGAAGGCAGAGAAAGGGGAAGAAATTTCTTAAGTTCTCCCCAGTTTCCCATAAAAGCAACAAAATCATGCCTCAAAAATGAATTCTGGGGCCATAAAACCCTTAAAAGAAGGGGTAAAAATAACTTGGAAACCAAATGGAAAAGAAAGTAGAAAAATCCATTAGAAAAATATCTCCTTAAAAGGCAAATCTAGAGATGCTAGGTGGTGTAGTGGATAGAGCACAGGCCCTGGAGTCAGGAGTACCTGAGTTCAAATCTGGTCTCAGACACTTAATAATTACCTTGGGCAAGCCACTTAACCCCATTACCTTGCAAAAACCTAAAAAAAGCAAATCTAGTCAAATGGAAAAGCATATACAAAAGTTAAATGGACAAAAATATTCCTTTAAAAATTAGAATTAAACAAATGGAAGCTCATGATTATAAGATATCAAGAGTCAATCAAAGAAAATCAAAAAAATAGAAATAAATGTAAAATACCTCCTTGGAAAAGCAACTGACTTGGAAAATAGATCTGGAAGGATAATTTACGATTTATTGGGCACTCTGAAAACTATAATTTAAAAAAGAACCCAGATAGTATCTTTTAAGAAATTAACAAGGAAAATTGCCCCAATATCCTAGAACCAGAGGATAAAAAAAGTAATTGAAAGAATATACTGATCACTTCCTGAAAGTGATCTCCAAATGAAAACTCCCAGGAATACTAAACCCAAAATCCAAAACTCTCAGGTCAAAGAGAAAAATACTGCAAGGATCCAGAAAGAATGAATTCATATATCAAGTAGTCATAATTAGCATTTAGCAAGATTTATCAGCTTCTACATTAAAGCAACAGCATACTTCTATTATGATGTTGCAGAAGGAGATTGGATTACACCAAGAATCAATTTTCCAGCAAAACTAAGCAAAATCTTTCAGGAGAATAAAAAAAAATGGAGCAAAAATGGGTTGGAGTGGTAGCTAAGTGGCAATTAAGAAAGCACAGTCCCTGGAGTCCGGTGGACTTGTGTTCAAATTTGGATTCATATGCTTACTAGTGAGCTTGAGAGAAACCACTTTTTGCCTCCCCAAAAAATAGGTTAGAGAGGTGGGGTGCCTCAGATGTGAAATACTGCATGAACTTGCAGATGAGGTCATAATAGTATTAGTTTAACATAAATATTTTGATAGTTGCAAATGACTTCTCATAAACTGAAAGTAATCTGCAAATGTTTGTAAGTTAGAAACATAAACATGAATAAATTTAGTGCTTTTATAAAAATGTCAAGGTTATAATGGTCACAAAGCCCAAATGTCAAATTTAACTCACTATATTAATAGAAGAGTCAGTTACAGACTCAGATTTCTCTTAATACCTGAAATTATTAGATTAACTTTTCCAAAATCCTTCTCTAAAGTCTTTTGGAGAGGCAAATAATTTATGAATAAACAAGAGGTAGAGACATGTGAGCTTTAAAGTAGATAATTTTGATTACATTAAATTAAAAGGTTTTGAACAAATTAAACAAATATATCCAAGCAGCTTTGAATGATTAAGTCATTTTGACTATTATAAATAGCCAAATTAACAACAAAAGACACATGAAGGAAAGCACTATTTAAATCCAGGGACTGTGCTCATTTTCCATGCATAAACCCAGTCCTTGCACATATAAAATTTTCATAAATATTATTTCATTCATTTACTTACTCATGTTGTTTACCATATGTGAGAATCTGAACTCCTTAAGGTCAAGGACAGTCTCAATTTTGTCTTTTTCGCTCTAGTGTCAAACATAGTAGGCAGTAAATGGATTTTTGTTGCCCAACATTCAATCACATTAGACTCTACATGACTCCATGTACTCTGTACATGGGATTTTCTTGACAAAGCTATTGAAGTGACTTGCCCTCTCTAGTGTGTCTCCATTTTACAGATGAAAGATTGAGGCAAATAAATTGTCTTACCCAGGGTCACAGTTTATAAGTGTCTTGTGACAATATTTGAAATCAAATCTTTCTGACTCCAGACCCAGTGCTTTATGCAAATCATCACCTAGTTGCCACTCTGAATGGGTTTATTGCTAAATTGAATCAGTTATAGAATCACATAAAAATTGCATTAATGGCAATTTGTGAAATGTTTGAGGAAAAAACTCATTTAGGATTATATTACTCCAGTTCTGGCTTCTCACTGGCAATGACTTGTTCTTTGAACTGCAATTAACCTATTTAAGACCAATTAAGAAACAGATATCTACTAGATCTGTAGTATTATACTTCAGATACTTCCTGAAGCTAGTAATGCTGCTTAATTAAGTATGGGAGCAAAAAGTCTCAAACTGAAGCTTACAGTTAACTATATAGTAGTCATTTGGTTACTGATCAGACAAGGAGCTCTATGGTCTCCTTACACACAGCTCAGTTTCCACCATTCTCAAGTTTGCTCAAGGCTAAATCGTTTCCTTCTTTTATTGCAGACAGTGTTTTTGTTTCATTTTAGAAAACCATTGTTTGGAAGGCTTTTAACAAACTAAGATTTCTGGGCCACAGAGAAACTATTGCTGATAAACTGATTTCATTTAGCCAAATTAACTGTTAGTTACATGAAGTATGGAGCGATATTACCTTCAACTGGTATGCTGAGAGTTACACATGAGTACAAAATGCACATCAAGGCCTAATTACACATGAAAAACTACCGATAGTTATGAGAGCTGGTTAATATTTCTGAATTATTAAGTCTGACAGCATAATCCTGCTTTCTAGGTTGTTTAGTCTGTTGATACCAGATGCTTAATGCTTGGTAAAATGTGACAGCGTAATAGAAAGCATTTTAAGTTAGTGCAATTCTGTGAAATGAAGAAGACTGCCTTGTGGGAAAGGAAATGCTAAGTGCAGATGCAGAAACTTGGAATTGGTTGCAGTATGAGGTGGCCTTAAATGAGAAACTTTGTGAAACTTCTAGCATTTTTATTGTATTATTCTCTGAACATATAAGGTTTAGAAAGCTACAGTTGACTTCCCAGAGACAGCTGGGCCGAGATTGCCCTGTCACCTGTTACTATTACTGCTTGGCGGTGGCCGCTAATAGACTGATATAATGATGGTCCTTCCCTGGAGTGCTGAACCTGCTGTTTCTTCCCCAGCTCCCACTAACTCTGAAAGCTTGTATCTGAATCTATGATTGGAAGTCTCCCACCTGGGAAGACCTAGCATCATTGTTAGGTCATGGCCCAGGCTGAGAAACATTAATTTTGAATAAAGACATGCCAACATGCTAGTGATCACAATTGTCTCAACAAAGATGAGGCTAAACTTCCCCCCAAACACACACACAGACACACATACAAACACACACACTCTTTGCAACAGTAGCTGTGAAGGAGTAGTGGAGACAAGTGAAAACTTTCTGCCTGCTTAGAGATCTGCACTTCAGAATTTCTAGTGGGCAAATACAGAAAACTGCATCAATTGTTTTTTAAAATGCACATAGTCAATCATGCATGAGTTACTCTGGATGACTATGAGAGCTGATTAATATTTTTGAATTATTAATTCTGACAGTAAAACTATGCTTTTTCTCTTGTTTCTTCTATTGATGCCAGATGTTTAGGGCACAGTAAAATGTGGCTGTAATAAACCCTACTATTTGTTATTCACAAACACACAAAATACATGCAATCACCATGTGTGAATATGAAGATATTTTCACACAGGATAGAAGAAGAAACAGATGTTCTTTTGAGAATTTTTCACTCATTTTTATGTAAGAATCTCCTATAGAAAATGTGGATAGGGGAATTTTCTACTAACAAAGGATAATGTTTTATCTCTAAAATAATAAAATATGTCACTTTAGTTAATCAGTAATATTAGTTGTATATGAGTAAGTAAATCATATATCTACTGCATTCCACAACTGGGATCAAATTTCTACTAATCACAACTACAGAAGTAAAGTTTACTACAAGCTGATTAGGACAAGCATAGACCACCCTGTTGTTTACACTCTCTTTTTGATTGTATCAAACACTGGTGACTTTGATAGCTGGAAAAAAATGGGCAACCTTTACTTGAGCTGCTGCAAGTTGGGAAGAAAAAAAAAGCTTTGAGTATCTCATAAGTAATCAGGATTAACTGGAGGAAACTGAAATAATCAAGGATATCCAAATATTTTAAAAATACAAATAAGCAGAAGTAGGGTTTTTATTTCTCTTCTATACAATGATTGAAGTCCTATTCAGACTATTACTTATGAAATGCTGGGTTGTTGAAGGCTCTATCAGAAAATTTCAAGCTATAGGAGAGCCTGTCAAAATGGCAGGGAATTGATCAAGGACCAGCCTAGCTAGAAAGAGTCATCACCAGTCTGATGAAGGGGAAAGCAAAGGAGAGGGAGGGATAGAAGTTATGGGTCTGTTAAATATAGAAAGTTTCGGAGGATGGGTACCCCTCACTAGGTGAGGTTGCTGAGAGAAGATATGAAAAGAAGCAAAGATGAGGGAAAGGAATTTTTTCCTCCTTTCCTCCTTTCCTCCTCAGGGTCAGAAGTGACTTAGGAAAAAGATAATATACAAATTTGGTGGAAAGGCAGCATGACAAAGAAAAAAAAGAGAAAACAATTTAGATTAAATCATATGAGCATGAATCCAAGCTCTGTCATTAACTAATTTTTTTTCATCTTGGGCAAGTCACTTAATTTGTCAAGGTCTCAGGTTCCTCATCTAAAGAAATGAGCAAAGTCTGAGAAGATATCTAAGGCCACTTCCATTTCTATGAATTCTCAAAAATGTCAGTGAAAGAAATAAACATTTATTAGGTGCTTACAATGCATCCAGGATTGTATTTTATAAATAGTATCTCATTTGATCCTCAACAAAAAACCTGGGAGGTAGGTGTTATGATTATTCCATCATTAAACCCATTTTGAATAAACTGAGGCATAGAGAGATTTAATAATATTAAAACAACAACAATGATGATGATGATGATGATGATGATGATGATGATGATGATGATGATGATGATGATGATGATTGACTTGTTCAGAATCACATAGTAATTGCCTGAGACTGGATTTGAATTCCGGTCTTCCTGACTATGGGTCCAGTGTTCTGTCTATTATGCAATTTATCAACAAAGTTGCATGAATCTTACATGAAAAAGCATTTTGATTAATGCATGTCAAGTACTGTGCTAAGGGCTGGAGATATTTTTATAAAGCATGTTTTTTTCTTATCCTCAAACAACATATATTCTAATAAAGGAGGCAACATATATAAAGAAAAGTGGTAGCCAAGGGAACACTATTTTGATTTAAGCTCTTGTAAGAATGGGTAGTATAATGATAATAAAATAGATTAACACAGCCTTTTCAGTAGCAGTGGGAATATTGATTTGATAAAATAGATAGTTGATTTGATATTTATTTAATAGATTGCAGTATCCATTATTGATTTTCATTGATGTTATTTCTGAATCTTAAAGCATTGCAATTGTCTTGTACCATGATAATTTATGTTCAAAATGATGACACTATGGATCTGAAAGGTTCTAAAGTGCTTTCTGGCCTTCCTTCTCTCTATTCTCTTGGCCCGGACAGCGGCAGCATGGGTAAGTGCTGTGGTCTTTGTACTGCTAGGAAGCTCCGCAGCCACAGGAGAGACCAACAGTGGCATGACAAACAATATAAGAAAGCACATTTGGACACTGTCTTGAAGGCCAACCCATTTGGAGGAGCATCTCATGCCAAAGGGATTGTCTTGGAAAAAGTTGGTGTAGAAGCCAAGTGGTTCAATTCTGTCATCAGGAAGTGTGTGAGAGTCCAGTTGATTAAGAATGGCAAAAAAAAAAAAATCACTGCCTTTGTTCCCAATGACAGTTGCTTGAATTTTATTGAGGAAAATGATGAAGTTTTAGTTGCTGGATTTGGGTGAAAAGGTCATGCTGTTGGTGATATTCCTGGAGTTCACTTCAAGATTGTAAAAGTTGCAAATGTTTCTCTTCTGGCCTTGTACAAAGCCAAGAAAGAAAGACCAAGATCACAAAAATTCTATGATGTCTTGATGTCTCTGTCATAGTAAAAAACTTTCATGTTAAAAAAAAATAAAGTGCTTTCTGAAACATTGAATTAAATTGCTATGTTTTTAAATGTTGCTGAGTTGCTTCTACATTAACTTTCTTTTTTTAAATTTTTATTTATTTAAGGCAGTGGGGTTAAGTGATTTGTCCAAGGTCACACAGGCAATTATTAGGTTTCTGAGGTTGAATTTGAACTCATGTTCTCCTGACTCCAGGATCAGTCCTCCATCCATTGCTCCACCTAGCTGCCCTACTACATTAACTTTCAATTACTTAAAACATTCTATTCACCAGATCATCCCATTTTATATTCAAAAATCATTGGTCATTATTCCAGAACCTCATGCTACAGGCTTCAACATGGATGCGGAAGATCATATATGTATATATATATATATATATATATATATATATATATATATATGTCTGTGTGTGTGTGTGTGTGTGTGTGTGTGTGTGTGTGTGTGTGTGTGTGTGTGTTGGCAGATATTGGTTTGGATTTCTGGTAAGTTTATCCATCATGCCACCTTGCTTTCTGTGTAATGACCCATATATACTATTATCCCTAATAATTCCTATAGCTATTTTTTCAACCATTGTACCTTTTAAATGATCTCATCTAAGTCTCCTAATTGGAGGGGGAGTTTGAAATTGATTAGTTTTCAGACTAATGTTATAAATATCCTGAATGATTTCTGAGGTCATATTAGACATGAAATAAAAAATTAAATCTGTTCTTCTTGTATATCTAATAATGAAATCAGAACCATAAAGCTTGAACTAGAAGATTGTATTAAGCTATATTGAGTTTGTATGAAGTCTCTACATGCTCCTGGAGACTTAGAAGATCAGGAAAGAAGAAGCCCCTTCAGAGTTGTCCTATGGATGTGGCATATGTCAAAGGGTCTGAGTGTACAGAACTCAGACCACACAGAACTCAAAACAAATTCATCCTATTATGTTCCTTCTCTTTCTATTCTATTATCTGTTCATTCATTTCCAGCTGTTTTTAAGAGAAATCCTAGGAATATGTCTATACTCCTTATTGCTTAAATACATTGACTTATAGTAGCCCTGGTGGCACAACGGCTGCACCTTTTTTGAGCCCTGTAGACCCCAAATCAAACACATTCACACACTGCTAGTATTTCTAAGAGTTGAAAATTCCACTAAACTCCAATGAGAAATTACAAATACCTGAACTCATCTATGCAACAGAGCTTTAATGAATGGACTTAGAAATTTTGTTCTCATTATATTCACTATTATATGTTCTGTTGAAAAGAATTTGACTATGTTTTTGATCCCATACCTTTTGTGGGAAAATTATTTCATTTCTCTGGACTTGAATCCCTGCAATTTGTAAAATAAAGTGATCAAATAAGAGGATCTCTACAGTCTTTTCCAACCATATTGATTCAGATTCTGTTTCTATTACAAATAAGGTACTCAGGGTTCTAATTAAACTCATTAGTATAAACAGCTCTGTTTGGCAATTTTTATTTGGCACAAGACAACATTGCTATACATTGTTTTAAGCAATACTTCCATTTACATGATCTACATTATAATCAAACCAGTTAGTTTATTCTTCCTTGAAATGTACTTACTATCTTGTTCTTCCTTGTCTTCATACTGGTTTATCTTCCTTGCCTCTCTCTTCATCTTAACTTCTTAGAATTTTTTACTTCCTTCAAAATTTATGTCCTTTCTCACTTCATTTTCTTAGCCTCTTAGTTGTTAGAATTATTCACTCTGTTTCTCTCAGTCTTTTTCTCTTTGCCTCTGCCTCTATCTCATTTTTTACCCTCAATTATGTTGTATTTCCTCATTTATGCAAATGTTGTATCCATAAGCAAATATAGGCTCTTTAAGGAAAAGGGTTTTTTTTTTATTTTTCTTTTGTCTTTTTTTTCCATGGTCTTAGGACAAGACAGAACAGTGTCTTGCATATAGAAAGCACTTAATAAAAGCTGATTGAATTAATTTGAATTAAACCTTTTGTTTTTCTCTAAATATTCCTTTTCTTTTCCTTCTTTATATCTTTGCTTATTCTGTTCTTTCCTCCTGGAATGGCTTTCCTCTTCCCTGATTCACACTTCAATCTATTATAATCCTCTCCATCCTCCAAGACCCATCTTAAATGTCATCTCCCTAATCTACTTTTTTCCAATTCACAAAATAATTGTATTATCCTTATACTCTGAACACCATAGAACTTTGCGCCTCTACTGGACAGATTCTATTCTATATTGAACTATAATAGCTTATGAGACTTGCTTGTCTCCTTTACTAAATTATAAATCTCTTGGAAACAGGGGCTATATAGAAATTCATTAAACATTTGTGGGATTTAATTGATTTTATTTTTCCCTTGTTTCATTTATCTCTCAATGAATCACTAGCTTAAGTGGGTATAGGCTCCTGACTCTTCATCCAGTTCCACATAAACCACATGACCTCTTATTTTTACTTCTTTGTAAACCTAATGAATTCTCAAGTGAATAGGAAGTGGCCAGAATCTGATTTTCCACCCCTTCAGTACTAGCTTACCCATCTGCTTTAAGTAGCACTTCAGTTTTGAAATTTACTTATAAACATAATATATAAATAACTGGTAAATATTCACTAAAAATCCTAAAGAATGTATACTGATTAGAAATGCAGCTTTATTTGTATATTTTTACAAAATTTAAGGAGAAAAATTTGTCTTCCATGAAGTCAGCTCACCATCTTAAACTAAGTAGAAATGGACTGTCTAATCTGTTTATTGAACAATCTGCATTTGGGAGAAAACAGATGTTTGGCACAGAGCTGTTTAATTTACCAAATAATTAAGGAGACTGATCTCTTATTTGTAGTAAAAATAAGAAGAAAGTTGCATTTTAAATTATCAATGCTCTCTTAAGTATTGCCCCATGCTTGTTGGAATGGGATTGGGTGAACAAATATATTTATCACCTGGGAACACTTGAAGCATTTGCTTAGATCAAATGATCTAGTATTAGATAAGAGGAATAAAGACCTTCTTTTCCCAAGGAAACAATGCTGTGGCAGTGTGAATAGTACCACTGAAATTTCAATTGATGCTACACCATCATAATAAAAGTATATATACAT
Source organism: Macrotis lagotis (assembly GCF_037893015.1). Classification (NCBI taxonomy): domain Eukaryota; kingdom Metazoa; phylum Chordata; class Mammalia; order Peramelemorphia; family Peramelidae; genus Macrotis; species Macrotis lagotis. The sequence goes on from NC_133666.1 coordinate 413,584,751, forward strand.
CTTACCTTAAAATTAAAGGTTAAAAAGCATTGTGATAACATCCTAACTTCCCTGATTCTGTTTTCAAATATTAAAAAGGAGATGAGGTCAATATGGTAGAGCACTTAGATGAACTCTCCAAAATTCCCCAAAGGAATATTTTATAAAAGTCAAAAAAGAGTAATACATTTAATGTATATGAATGAATTTCTAATATTTCAAGGGAAATTTTAAGAAATAAACAAAATTTAAAATTAAATAAACAAAACCAAAGATTGCTTACAAATTTCAAATGAAAAACATGAATAGAATTTTAGAAAACTTCAATATGATTGATAAAACTGAATGAAGATAGACAGGAATATACTATTTGTTCTGCAGTGTATGATGTCTACACAAAGTTTGACTATGCACTAGAGCATAAAAATCTTACAATTAAATGTAGAAAGTCAGAAATAATAAATGCATACTTTTCAGATCATGATGCAATAAAAATTATATATAATAAAGAACAATGGAAAGATAAAGCAAAAATTAATTGGAAACTAAACAACCTAATTTTAAAGAATGAATGGATCAAGCAACAAATCACAAAAATAATAAACTGTTTCATCCAAAAAAATAAAAACAATGACACATCAAAACAAAATTTATGATATGCAGCCAAAACAATTTTTAGGGGAAATTTTATATCTCCAAATACTTATATGAATAAGACATAGAAAAAAGGACAATGAATTGGGTTTGCAACAAAAAGAACTAGAAAAAGAACAAATTAAAAATCCCAAAATAAATACCAAATAAGAATTTCTGAAAATCAAAGGAGAAATTAAATAAAATCGAGTTGGTTTTTGAAAAAACAATAAAACAGATAAATCTTTAGTTAATCTGAGTAAAAAAGAAAAAAAAAACAAATCATCAGTTTCAAATATTAAAAAGAACTCAACACCTATACGGATAAGTAATAATTCCGGGCAATTTTGCCCAACTGTATGCCAATAAATTTGACAACCTAAGTGAAATGGTTAAATATTTACTAAAATATAAGCTACCCAGATTAACAGAAGAGGAAAAAATATTTAAATAATCCAATTTCATAAAAAAAGAAACCATCAATAAATTCACTAAGAATCTCCAAGATTAAATGAATTTACAAATGAATTCAATCAAAATTTAAGGAACTATTAATTCCAATTCTATCAGAGAGGGAGTTCTGCCAAACGCCTTTCATGACATCAATATGGTGCAGATACCTAAACCAGGAAGATCCAAAAGAAAGGAAATTATAGAGCACTCTTCCTCCAAGGAACATTGATGCAAAAATCTTAAATAAAATTTTAGCAAAGAGATTATAAGTTATCACTAGGATAATATGGCATGATCACATAGCCTTTATACCAAGTCCAACAGGGATGGTTTGATATTAAACAATCAACATAATTGACCATATCAATAATAAAATTAACAGAAATCATATGATTATCTCAATAGGTTCAGAAAATCCTTTGACAAAATACAACTCCCATTCCTATTAAAAGCATAAGAGAGTTTAGGAATAAATGAAATTTTCCTTAAAATAATAAGCAATACTTATCTAAAATCATCAACCAGAATTATATGTAACGAGGATAAACTAGGAGCATTTCCAATAAAAACAGGGGTGAAAACTAAGATACCCAATATCACCACTACTATTCACTACTGTATTAGAAAGTTAGCTTTAACAATAAGAGAAAAAAAAGAAATTGAAGATATTAGAAGAAGTAATGAGGAAGCAAAACTTTCACTCTTTGCAAACAATATGATAATACAGGTAGAGAAATCTAGAAAATCAAACAATTGTGTGAGACAATTAACAACTTCAATGAATTAACAGGATAAAAAATAAACCCACATAAATCATCATATTTCTCTATATATAAACAATAAAGCCCAAGTGCAAAAGATAGAAAAATTCCAATTAACTGTTGATAACATAAAATACTTGGGAATCAACCTCAAGACAAACCCAAAAACTATATGAACACAATTACAAATTACTTTTCACACAAATAAAATCAGAACTAAACAACTGGAAAAACCTCAATTGTTCATGTTTGGGCTGAGTTGATATTTAAAAAAAAATTACATTGAGTACAAAAAAACTGTTTTACAGAGCTAGAAAAAAATAGAAACAAAATTTGTCTGGAGTAATAAAAAGTCAATAATATAAAGGGAATTGATGAAAAAATTGCAAAGGATGGTGGCCTAGCTATACCAGATTTAAATCTATATTATAAAGTGGCAGTCATCAAAACCACCTGGAACTGGTTAAGAAATAGAGTAATGGACCAGTGGATTAGAATAAGTATAAAAGAAAGAGTAGTTAATGACTATAATAATCTACTGTTTGACAAACCCAAAGATACTAGCTTCTGGAATAAGAACTCACTATTCAATAACCTGGTAGGAAAACTGGAAAATAGTATGGAAAAACTAGACATAGACCTAAATCTCAGACCTAGACCACAATAAGGTGGAAATGAGTATAGAATTTAAACATAAAGGGTAATACCATAGACCAATTAAGATAATAAGAAATTATTTGTCAATTCTATGGAGAAGGAAGGAATTTGTAACTAAATAAGTAATAATAATTCATCGTAATTTGCAAAATGGATAATTTTGACTGTATCAAATTAAAAAGGTTTTACACAAATAAAACCAATGTAGCCAAGATTAGAAGAAAGGCAGAAAAAACTGGGAAACAATGCTCACAGCTCGTGTTTCTGAATATATTTCTAAAATATGTACAAAACTGAATTAAATTTGTATTATTACAAGTCATTCCCCAATTAATAAATGGCCAAAGGATATAAACAGGCAGCTTTCAGAAGGAGAAATTAAAACTAGTTATAGCCATATATATGAAAAAATGTTCCAAATCTTTATTGATTAGAGAAATGTAAATTAAAACAATTATGAGGTATCATCTCACACCTATCTATCAGATTGACTAAGATGACAAAAAAAAAATGGAAAATGATCACTGTTGTAGAGGATATGGGAAAAGTGAGACATTAATACACTGTTGGTAGAGTTGTGAATTAATCCTCCCTTTCTGGAGAGCAATATGGAATTATGTCAAAAAGCAATGAAACTGTGAATACCCTTTGACCCAGCAATACCATTACTAGGTCTATATCCCAAAGAAATCATAAAAAAGGGAAAAGGGAAAAAAATCTTACAAATTAAAAAATATTTACAGCAGCTCTTTTGGTATTGGCAAAAAATTGAGGACTGACTATACAAGTTATGGTATATGATTGCTATAGAGTTCTATGGAGTGATTGGGCTTTTAAAAAGCATGAAAAGACTTTCATGAACTGTTGCTGAGTGAAGTGAGCAGAATCAAGAGACCACTGTACATATTAACAATAATATTTTGATATGATCATCAATGATGGATGTAGCTCCTCTCAACAGTTCAGAAATCAAGGACAATTCTGAAAGACCTGCTATGTACAATACTATCCACATCCAGAGGAAAAAAACCCAAAATAAATCTATGGAGTCTGAATGCAAACCAAGAAATCTATGTTCACTTTTTCAAATTTATTTTATGTTTTTCCTTCTTCTCTCATGATTTTTTTTCCTTTTCCCTTAGTTCTAATTCCTCTTTCTTAACATGACTAATATGTAAATATATCAAACAGGAATGAATTGTATAACTTTTACCAGACTATTTTCTTTCCTGAGGATGTGGGAGGGAAGGCAGGATGGCAGAAAATTGTAGTACTCATAAATTTGCAAATGGATGAAAGTTGAAAAACTACCATTACATGTAATTGGAAAATTAAAATAAAATTTCAATTTCAAAAAACACGGGGAAGAGCTACTTGGAAAACTATGAACCAAATTGACCTAAATTCAGTTTAAAACATCTTGCATCATATACCATGATATGTTTACAATTATGAGAGTAGATATTTTTTATCTATCAGTAGAGGAAGAATTCTTAACCAAAAGCTAAAGGTGACCTCAAAAGAAAAAGTTATTTTTGATCATATGAAATTACAAAGCTTTTGGACTTAGAAAAATCAATGAAACTTCCTTAAGAAAGGAAGACTTTAGGGGTGGGTAGGTGGAGCAGTGGATAGAGCACCAGCCCTGGAGTCAGGAGTACCTGAGGTCAAATCCAACCTCAGACACTTAATAATTACCTAATTCTGTGGCCTTGGGAAAGCCACTTAACCCCATTTGCCTTGCAAAAACTGACAAAAAAAAAGAAAGGAAGACTTTGGGCAGCTAGGTGGCAGAGTGGATAGAGCACCTGCCTGGAGTCAGGAGCACCTGAGTTCAAATCCAACCTTAGACACATAATAATTACCTAGCTGTGTGATCCTGGGCAAGTCACTTAACCCCATTGCCTTGCAAAAAACTAAAAAAAAAAAAAAAAAAGGAAGACTTTAAATTTTATATATATATATATATATATCTTTCCATCTGATATCTTTGAAAAGGATATGATAAGATACCTAGGGAACTAAAACAAATTTATACAACTGAGAGCCATTCCCCAATGCATAAATGATAAGAACCACAAGCTAATAACTACTGTTGTAAGTTTGTCTGAAATCATTAAGAGATGAAATTAACTTTGAGGTTTTAACTCATATTTTACAAATTGATAGAAATGTCAAAAGGTGGGAATAATTATTGTTGGACACTAATTCTCTATGGGGGCTATGACTTAAACCTACAGTCTAGAGAGCAATTTGTAATTACAGTATGCTAAAAAGGACCTAAAATGGACATGCTCTATGAATCTGTTCTGCACTAGTCCCATCTCAGGTCAGTCCAATGACTCAGGCTTGGGATCACAATGCAATGTGCCTTAAAATACAATGAGAAGAGAAAAAATAACTTTATTAGAATGATAAAAAAAGAATATAATTGCTAAAGCAAAAAAAAAAAAGGTTACTAACTTAGATAAACTCCTGTTCCCTCCACCTGTATTTTCAGCTCAGTCACAGGACATGAGAAATGTATTCCCAAAGACCAGTGAGAATTCCACTGAAATCACCTTTTTATTGACTGCTGGGCTGTTTTTGTCTCAATCACCAAGGAAGCCAAACCAATAATGATTTCAAACAGCCTCCCTAGCCTCTTAAAAGTAAATCAATAACCATATATTTTGCTTACTCTCATCTAGTCTCTATACTAAATGTCGGGAATACAAATACAAGCTGATAAAAGATAGTCCATTTCCTTGGGGAACTTATATTCTGGTAGCAGAAGAGGACACATAAAAGAAAGCATGTGAATGGGAAAGAATTTTGCACCTAGGTCCATGGCAAAGACATTCTGGAAAGGGAATAAATATAGAGCTATCCAAGTTATTTTCCTTAAAATGAATTTTTTATTAATAGTAGAATTAATAGTGGTTTTACTAATGCTTTTAAAAAGAATATCACATTGTTTAACTACTACAAATATAAAAAGGTAATAGATAGCCATCTGACATTTACTTGCCCTTTTCTTTGAAGTCTTAACTTTTAAATGCTTCTATTCTTTTCTAAGTACCCTATCACTTAACCTTTGCCATCATTTTCTTAACTGTACAGTGAGGATAATGAATGCATTTACCTTTAAAGGTTGTTGTGAGAATTAAATGAAATAATTATAAAGCACTCACCACACTTCCTGGGATGTAGTGAATGCTAAATAAATATTCTTATTATTTTTATTATTACTATTATTATTAAGGTCATTGCGTGCATTTTGTTTTGCAAGATAATGGGGCTAAGTGCCTTGCCCAAGGCCACACAGCTAGGTAATGATTAATGTCTGAGGCCAGATTTGCATGTGTTCTTCAATAGCACTGGCTGAATACTATGCCTGAAATTTCATTTCACTATGACTCCATATGGCTGAAGTTAAAAATGAATACAACTCCAGAACATCTGTCAAAGACAACTTACTTTTTAATGAGGAATCAGAAACACACAGCCAGATTTCTGTCTGCCCATATAACAACATAGTGTTATTTCCCTTGTGACTCCCAATGAGTTGGCCATCATTGTGTTTCCCTCTGTCAGGGCTCTGAAGAAATCACCAGTTGATTTGTAGATTCTCTAAGGACAAGAATAAAAATAATTTGCATTCAAAGGTGAAAAGTCTCAACTAGATGCGGTTTCATCTGTGAACAATAGGGTATTTCACAAGAGATTCTGGGGGACCTTATATTTATAATTTAAAATTCGGTAGAAAGGGGTGACTGAAAGTAGCACACTTGGAAAGAACTACTTTAGAATCAGTGTGACTACGAAAAAAAAAGGTTTGGAAGATGGCTGGTTCTCTTTGTAAGGAAAAATCTTCAAATATTCAGCTCTCTGGGCTTTTCAAAAACCAGGGAAAACCCCAAGAAAATTGTTCATTAAAATTAATTGCTGTTCTTGCCCAAGTCATATTGATTCTTTTGCTTAGGGAGGAACATGAATATAAATAAATATTCTTTATAACTTCCTATCCCCGGCTGTACTTTCCAACAATGTACTAACTGATGGATGATGATGAGTCAGTCTAGTTCCAAAGCATGCTTTGTTCATTTCCCCTAAAGACTATTCCTGGAAGAGCTATGTCAAAATAACTTACCAGAGCTTTCTAGCTATGTCCTGTGAGACTCAAAGAACGAGGGTTTTCAGATTTCATAAAGTTGTGTTCATAAGTTTGTTTAAAACCATGTTTCTTTGTCTATTTGACTGAGAACAAGGTATTTATTATCTTCTCTTCCCCTCCTCCACTGTTTTGACTTGGCTCAATCTTCCCCCTTTCACCAAATGAATAGAATCTCTGTCTTGTTGGCACTTCTAAATTCACCTTTACTTAGATGGGAAGAGAAATCCTCAAAGTAATTGTTGAAGAACTTCTAATTGATTCCACCTGCATTATGGCCATGCGTAGTCATGCCAACAGTTTGGCATACAGCTGCATCTTTACATGAAAATGGTTTTTTTCTTCTTTCCATTTTTGTTTTTGAGTTTTTATTTCCACTGTAATGAAAAGACTTTTCCAAGCAAAAGGTATCTTGTTTGTTTATCATTGTAGTCAGGCTAATTCCCTAGCTTCTCTTTTAAGAGTAGTCATTATTTTGTATTGATATTGTGGTAAGATGAAAAACATCTTGGAAATTACAATAAGAGTGGCATATTGTCGATCTAGATCCAACCTTATTAAAGCAATTTAATGCAATGCAATTCAATTCAGCAAACACATATTGGTATCTACTGCAATTATCCATTTCACATTGTTACTTTCCCCATTGTAGTTTCAATACATCACTGTCACATAAAAAATTGAATGGAAATTCTTTAGAGAATTTTGCATAAGCCAAGGATGACAGGCAAGGCCAGCAGATGACAGAAAACATTTAGAAGCTCAAAAGTATATAAAACATATGTATATTGGTATATTATATCAACATATTTTATCTTTTAATACTCTAATAATTCAGACTTCTTCTCTGGTATGAAGGAAGAACCAAAAATTATTGCACAGATTTTCCAGATATCAGGATCAATGCACCCCTAACCCCTGCAATGTGAAAGGGATAAGTGTATATTCAAGGCCAGGTGCTAGAGATTGAAAAATAATCTCTTTTTTATAGAAAGATTTTATTTATTTTGAATTTTACAATTTTTCCTCTACTCTTGCTTCCCTCCCCCTACCCTCCAAAAAAGGCAGTCTGTTAGTCTTTACAATGTTTCCATGGTATACATTGCTCTAAGTTGAATGTGATGAGAAAGAAAACATATCCTTAAAAAATAAAGTATAAGAGACAGCAAAATAACATAAGACGATATAGGGTTTTTTTTTAATTAAAGGCAATAGTTTTCTGTCTTTCTCAATATCCACAATTCTTGCTCTGGATACAGATGGTATTATCCAATGCAGATAGCCCCAAATTGTGCCTGATTGTTGCACTGATGAGATAAACAAGTCCATCAAGGTTGATCATCACTCCCATGTTGCTGTTAGGGTGTACAATGTTTTTCTGGTTCTGCTCATCTTACTCAGCATCAGTTCATGCAAATCCCTCCAGGCTTCCCTGAATTCTCATTCATCCTGGTTTCTAATAGAATAATAGTGTTCCATGACATACATATACACAGTTTGTTAAGTTATTCTCCAATTGAAGGACATTTACTTAATTTCCAATTCTTTGCCGCCACAAACAAGGCTGCTATGAATATGAAAAATAATCTCTAATCATTAAGAAACTTATACTTTATCAGAGAATAAAATTTATATAACATGTACTTGGAATTAAATATAAAGTACAATTTATGTGAAGAAAATGTAGAGAAAAATACTAGGCACTGAGAAAATCAAGACTAGAAAATATTTTAAAACTTTCCATTGCAATATCCATTAACTGAATACAAATTTAACTTAATTTATTCCATTTAAAGACTAGTAAAATCAGCTAGTTAGTTGGCCCAATGGATAGATTGCTGAGCCTGGAGCCAAGAAGAACTGAGTTCAAATTCAGAAGCTGTGCTATCCTAGGTAAGTTATTTAACTCTGCCTCAGAACTGTAGAAGGGAATGACACACCATTCCAATATCATTATAAAGAAAACATCAACTGGATCATGAAGAGTGGGAAAATGACTGAACAACAATAGACTGCCTTTCAGGGCAAAGCAGTAGATAAATACATATTCTATCCAATTTGAACTTTGTATATGAGCATATTTTTTCTCTTCTAATATATCATTAACTCCATAAGAAACAGGGCCATGACTTCAACATGTTTGTATTCTTTGTGTCTAAATTCCAAATTATCTGACATCATATTATCACAGAGCATTGACAAGGGCTGTATCAATTTTACCAAATTCCCAGACAACTATGTATTTGTGGTAGCTACCCATCAAATATATGACTGAATAAGATGATTTTGGGGTCATGATAGGAGAAGGGGAAAGATTGGGAAGGAGAGTCAAATACCCATTTAAATATCACTTCCTTGAAACCTTCAATTCAGGTTAACAGATAGAAAATATTATTTCAATACTTTAACCACAGACCTGACAATTGATCAGCAATCACTTATTAAGCACCTACCATATACTTTATCAGATGGCACTCTGCTACAAATACAAAAAACAAGTCATTCCTGACCTCAAGGAGCACAGAGAAGTGGGGGGGGGAACAAACATAAGAATATGAAAAACAAAGACAAATTTGAGATGGGTAAAGCTCTAATAGCAGAAGAGTCATAAAATATTTCATGGTGTTATGCTTGGAATTTTGAAAGAAATAAGGGCTTCTCAAAGGAGAAGGTGAGATGGCTGAGAATTACAAAAATGGGGGATAACCAGCCAAAAGGCAAGAAGACAACTAAAAAGTGTAGTGTGTGAGAACAGCAAGGAAGCCATTTTGGCTATATTGTAAAAAAATGGGAAGGGGTGTACTACATATTAAGGGTTTAAGGTAGATTGGGGTCAGATAGTGAAGGATCTGGATCCCTTCTGACAATAGTTTCCATGGCTACTCTTTCTAGAATTGGTTTCTCTTTCTGAAACCCATGATTTTCATGGGGAATTCATAATAATCTTTGTTGTCTTTTTGCCATCTCCAGACTCTACCTTATGTCATTAATTCAGCAATAACACCCCTTTTGATGGTTTTTCTATTTTATTATTTTGTGTATTATCCAATCCAAACTCACTGGTCGTCATGATCTACCTGTCCTCAGTCATTCTCCTTCCTTTTTCAGTAAGTTCCTTTGTTACTTTCTTTCCACTATAGTTCCTACTTTCATATTAGGGAACTCCAACCCATGTACAATATTCCTTCAAATAATTTAACGTCTCAGTCTCTCAAACTGTTGAATTATATTGACCTACCCCTTCACTCTGCTTCAATCAAACAAAATTGGTCAAGTATTTATACTCATGTCATCACTCACAAGTGTTTTACTTATATATTCATGGACTTGAAATTCCATTAAACTGTTATCATTCCTTCTTTCCATCTACTTTTGACCCTTAATATTCTTTTTTTTGTCTTTGTGTTGAACTGTTTTCTCTTCCCCTCACTTCTTTTCCTGACCTTCAAACTTATATTGTTTGGACTCTTCTCTCTTCCCTATCTTGACCTCTCAATGAGCTAATTCAACTTTATCTTTTATCCTCAAAAATCTTTTCCCTAACAGACCTTCTCAACTGTCAGCTTTGAATTGTTCCTATCATCAACATCCTTCCCTTCTATTTCATAAGTCATCAATGAGACTTTGAGGAAATTATCAAATCATGTTGACTGAGTTCACTTCAAATTCATCATCTAATCTCAACTGGACCTTCATTACATTAAGGCACTCTTTCTTCTCCTTTCATTAATTCTCTTTGCTAGTCACCACATGATCTATTTTAAATACAATTGTCCATTCCACATCACAACTTTCTCCATCAAGGATTTAAACATATTGGAAGAAATTAATGTGAATTTGGGGGGGAGTTTATTGAAAGCCACAGAAACCACATGAAAGTCAGCAGGTGACATAGAATTGGCAACCATATATATAATCCAAATTTTACAATAAGTTACTGTAAACACCATATAAATGGAAAGGAAAAAAATTAAGAATTCTTCTTTTGTATGAAAAGAGAGCCAAAAATGTTAACTCAGATTTTCCAGATCACAGGGATGCTGTGCCCTTAAACCCCTCCATGTGGAAGGGAAAATATACTGTTTCTGTTCAAGTTTCTCATTGCTTTCACTTCCCCTACTTTTTCACCTGAGGATAAAGTCATCAAGTGAGAATATAGGGAAGGGATGAGGGTCTTACACAGTGAATTTACTCAATACTTATTTCAGCATATTAATTAATTAAAGTGGGTACTCCTATTGCTGATCGATAGAATGACTCCATGGTCTTCAAGAGGGAATGGATCCAGAAACATTTTCTCATAGTAGATAAACTTTAATAATGAACCCTTTCCAAATTCTTCAGGCTGGTAACTGGATAATAATAAATAATATTAAAATCACCTTAAAAGTTCACAACATATTTTGCATGCATTATTTCATTTGTGCCTCCCAATAGTCCTGTAAAGTAGGTAGATATAATTATTCCCATTTCACATATGAAGAAGTTGAGATAAAGAAAAGTTAAGGTACCTATCTATGGTCATACAGATAGTAAATGCCAGAGGTAGAATATGAAGCCAATTTCTTCTGAAAGAAAAATAAAATATTATGTACATATTTTGCAAAAAGCTTTGGGAATTCAAATAAATAACAGTCTCTTCCTCTTAGGAGGGACAACAGACATAGCTTTCAACTGTAAGCAAATATGAATTTCTGATGATCCTTAGAATGTGGCAATAAAGCAAATGATAATTCATTTTCTTTAATATTGTTTCTATTTTAAAATGGAACATACCTATTTCTGATGTTAAACCATTTGAAAATGCCAAGAATATTTATTGGTGGTAGGAAATTTTTTTCTCTTGGCATTCAGGAATCCTTCTTGCTGAGATGACAGAGGCTATAAGCTCTCATGTTGCTGTGTTTCACTTCCACAATGATATTTCTCTTGGATAATGGCTACAGCCACAGGCTTATATCAGGGTTGGGATCTGAGAGCTCTACCATTTCCTGTTCTTCACTATTATGAAACATGTAGGTGGTACAATAAATAAAGTAGTGGATCTAGAGTCAGGAGACCTCAGTTCAAATTTGGCCTCTGATATTTACTATCTATGTAACCCTAAGTAAAGCATTTAACTACTGTCAGTCTTAATTTCCCCATCTGTAAAATGAGTACAATAATAGAACATACTTCCTAAGGGTTTTATAAAGATAAAACAAGACCATGGAGGAAAGGGAACCAGGTGATAGAGTGGATAAGAACATTGAGTTTAGAATCAGGAAGACTCATCTTCATGAGTTCAAATCTGGCCTCAGAAATTTAGTAACTGTTTAATCCTAGGCAAGTAAATCACTTAATCATTTGCCTCAGATTCCTAATCTTTTCAATGAGCTGGAGAAGGAAATGGCATACTTCTCCAATATCTCTGCTAGGAAGACCCTAAATGAAGTCATAAAACATCAGACACAATTGAAAAACAGCAAAAATGTTTGTAATGGTTTTGTAAACTTTAAAACACTATTTAAATGGAGGGATGTCCTGGATTCAAGGTGGCAGAATAAGCAGTAAATTACTGAAATTATTCCATTTTCACCAAACAACCATAAAATAGATACCTCAAACAAATTCTGGAGAAACAGAACCAGCAAAAAAGATAGGTTGAAACACCATTTTAGCCTAAGAAACTTGCAAGATTGGATAGAAAGGTCTGTTTCATTCAGGTAAAAAGGGAGCACAGGACAGAAAGTATCACAAAAAACCAGTAGTAAGCCTCACTTCAGCAAACCAGTGGGATATTTTGAGCCCCAGTATGATGACAGAGAAGGCAGAACCCAGCAATCTCCATCTGCCCCAGTATAGCCAGAAGAATCAGCAGACTCCAAATCTGAGAACCACCACGTGTTTTAATGTAGTCCTGAGGAAACACAAAATCACCCCATCTGCTTCAAAACATACCAGATATTACCATTAGAAACTGCTAAGCACCATATAAAGTACCATACCCTCTAGCAGTGCCAGCAAACCTTTGCCCCACCCACTCAACACAACCCACAGTTCCCTATGGACCTCAGGACAACAGCAGTGCAGCACCAAGTAAACTGCCAGCATCTGTAGTCACTGGCACAAGAATCCTGAGACAGTGCCCTTTCTACCCTGGAAGCAGAGCTCAAATTTAAAAGAAAGGAAAAATAAAAAAGAAGCCTTATCATAGAAAGTTTTTCTGGTGAAAGGAAGTACTGGGACTTGAAGACAAAAAGAACAATAATGTGAAAACACTTGTGAGCAAAGATCCAAATAAAAAGAGGAAGTGGTCCCAAGGCCAGAAAGAATTCATGGAAAGCTCAAAAAGTAGCTTAAATATATGAGAGACAGAGGAAAGGTTAGTAAAATAAGTGAGTGATTGGGGGCGGAGCCAAGATGGCCACATGAAGGGATCCAGTCTTACGAGCTCTCTGATAAAACTCATAAGCTAAGGACTCTAACTAAACTTTAGAGTGACAGAACCCACAAAGGGACCCAGTGAGGCAGTTCTCCTACTCAAGGTAACCTGGAAAAGAGCAGAAAGGCTCTGCTCCCCAGGGTCGGGACAGCAGCCCACCCCCCCCACCTCAGCCCCGTGGCAGAGGGGGGCGCTTATGGTCATTCACAGACCAGGAGGGAGGACAGAGCCTCACACACTGAGACCCTTGTGGGAGTGTCCCAAAAGCTCAGGAAGCACCCCAAAAAAACAGGCCTAGGCTGGGAAAATGAGCAAGCAAAGAAACAAGAGGAAGACCATTGAGAAATATTTTGCAAATGAGCCCAAGAAGGATTAAAATACTCAGTATGAAGATGAGGAAGCACAAGCTCCTGCATCTAAAGACTCCAAGAAAAAACAGAAATTGGGCTCAGGCTATGACAGAGCTCAAAAAAGACTTTGAAAATCAAATGAGGGAGTTGGAAGAAAAACTGGGAAAAGAAAGGAGAGAGATGCAGGAAAAACATGAAAATGAAGTCAGCAGCTTATTCAAGGAAATCCAAAAAAAAATGCTGAAGAAAATAGCATGCTAAAAACCAGCTTAGGTCAAATGGATAAAACAGTTCAAAAAGTTATTGAGGAGAAGAATGCTTTAAAAAGCAAAATTGGCCAGATGGAAAAAGAGATAAGAAAACTCTCTGAGGAGAACAAATCCTTCAGACAAAGAATAGAATTCAGGGAGATTGATGAATTTACCAGAAATCAGGAATCAATACTTCAAAACCAAAAAAATGAAAAAATTAAAAGAAAATGTGAAATATCTCATTGAAAAAACAACTGATATGGAAAACAGACTTAGGAAAGATAATTTAAAAATTATTGGAATACCTGAAAGTCATGACCAGGAAAAGAGCCTTGACATCATTTTCAAAGAATTACTACAGGAAAATTGCCCTGATATTCTAGAAGCAGAGGGAAAAATAGAAATGGAGAGAATCCACCAATCACCCTGAGAAAGAGATCCCAAAAAACCAACCCCCAGGAATATTATAGCCAAGTTCCAGAACTTCCAAGTCAAAGAGAAAATATTACAAGCAGCCAGAAGGACACAGTTCAAATATCGTGGAGCTGCAGTCAGGATCACACAAGACTGAGCAGCAACTACATTGGAAGCTGGTAGGGCTTGGAATATAATATACCAGAAGGCAAAAGAGCTTAGAATGCAGCCAAGAATGAACTACCCAGCAAGGCTCAATGTCCTCTTCCAGGGAAAAAGATGGACTTTCAATTAACCATGGAAATTTCAAAGGTTCCTTTTGGAATGGCCAGAGCTGAACAGAAGGTTTGATCTTCAGATACAGGACTCAGGTGAAGCATGGAGATTGGAGGAGAGGGGGGAAATATGAGGGACTCAATGAGGATGAACTGCATGTATAGAAAAATGATACTGATAATATTCATATGAACCATCTCAGTTAATAGAGCAGGTAGAGGGAGCTTTTATAGTTGAAGCACAGGAGAAAGCTGAATTCAAATATAAAATATGGTGTAAAATGGAGTCAATAGGGGGAAAAAGGGAAATGGAATGGGAGAAAGAAAAAGGAGAGGGGAATAGTTCAAGATATTTCACATAATAAGATTTTTTTTTTATTACAATGAGCTATTGCAATGATATGGAAGGGGGAGGCAAGGGGGAATGAGGGAACCTTTCCTCTCATCAGAGATGGCTAGGAAAGGAAACAGCAAATATACTCAATGGGGTTTAGACATGTGGAGTAAGAAGGAGGCGGGGAGCAGGGGGAAGAGGTGGGGATGTGAATAAAGGAGGAGAGGATGGACCATGGGGGGAGAGTGGTCAGATATAACACATTTTCTCTTTTACTTCTTGCAAGGGGCTGGGATTGGATGGCCTGCCCAGGACCATAGGGCCAGATGGATTCTGGGCCTAAGGGGTGGTATGGGGGCTCAGGGCTTCTTGGCCCCAGGACCAGGGATCTGTCTGCTGTGCCACTCAGCAACGCTACAGCAGAGTCAGAGTGAAAGGAGAGAGAAAAAAGAGTACATAGTAGTGGAGAAATAAGAAAGGAGGGAGTTGCGATCAGCAATGGCAATGTTGGGAAAATATGGAAGTAAATTTTGTGATGGACTTATCATAAAGAATGTGATCCACCCATGATAGAATTGTTGGTGTTGGAACAAAGACTGAATCACATTTTTTTGTTATTATTATTTGGGGGAGGGTGCAGAGCAAGTGGGGCTGGGTGGCCTGCCTGGGGCCACATAGCAGGCTGATCTTTGGGTGTCTGGGGCCGGATTCAGACCCAGGTGCTCCTGGCTCAAGGGCCAATGCTCTGTCTGCCACCCAGCCACCCCTACTATTATTACTATTTTATTTTATTTTGGGTCTTTTTTTTTTCTTCTTTTTGGTTTTTGCAGGGCAGTGGGGATCAGGTGACTTGCATGTCACATGGCTGGGTGATTATTGGGTTTACGAGGCTGGATATGGACTTGGGTGCTCGTGGCTCCAGGGCTGGTGCTTTGTCCATTGCGCCACCTGGCCATACCTACAATTATTACTATTATTTTTTTTAATTTTAATTTTTTTTCTGTCCCCTTTACTTTTTTTGCCCAAGCAAGTCTATCTATATTCATGGGGGAGGGGTATTTTGTTTACTTGTAAACAAGAATATTTTATTAATGTAAAATAAACATTTGTACAAAATGAGAATAAAAATAAATTTAAAAAATAAAATAAAATAAATGAGTGATTCAAGAGAATTATTTTTTAAAAAAGAGTCAGTAACTTGGGAAAAGAAAACAATTACATAAAAAGTAGAATTTGCCAAATGGAAAAGAAGATAGAAAAATCCATCAATTAAAACAATACCCTAAAAATGCAACTGGTAAAATGAAATAGGAAATGTAAAGGCTAACTGAGGAAAACAATTCTCAAAAGTTATAATTGGGCAAGTGGAAGCTTTAAGATGTCAAGAATTACTCCAAAAAGTTTAAAATTAAAAATTGAAGAAAAGTAAAAAGAAATAAAAGAAATAAAAAAGAAAAAAGAAACTGGCCTAAATTAGATTCAGGAGAGAAAATGTGAGAATTATTGAACAACCTAAAATCCATAACCAAAAGGAAAAACCTAGATAGCATCTTTCAAGAAATTATCAAAGGGAGTGGCTAGGTGGTGCAGTGAATAGAGCACCAGCTCTGGAGTCAGGAGTACCTGAGTTCAAATCCAGCCTCAGACACTTAATAATTGCCTAGCTGTGTGGCCTTGGGCAAGCCACTTAACCCCATTGCCTTGCAAAAACATAAAAAAAAAATCAAGGAAAACTGTCCTTATATTTTGGAAACAGAGCAAAATGGGTATTGAAAAAATTCACCAAACACTTCTGATAAGAGATCCCAAAATAAAAACTCCAATGAACATTATAGACAAATTACAGAACTATCTTATCAAGGAAAAAAATGCTACAAGTGACTTGAAAGAAACAATTGAAATATTGTGGAGCCATAATCAGGATTACACAAGACTTAGAGATGCATCATCAAAAGATCAGAAGTCATGAAACATGATATTCCAGAAAGCAAAGAATATAGGACTATAACCAAGAATCACCTTTTCAATGAAAGTAAGCCTAATATACAAAGAAAAAAGTAATGATCGAGCAAAGAAATAGAAAGATTTTGAGCTTTTCATAAAGAGAAAGTCAGAATTGAACAAAAAAAAATTTGTTCTCCAATACAAAGGCCCAAGAGAATTCTAAAAAAAGGTAAAATAGAAAAAGAAAACAAAGAATTCAATGGAACTGAACTGTTTATGTCCTAACAAGTGAAGAGAGTATTTGGATCTCTTAAAAATTGTACCACTAATAGTACAATTAGAAAGAATATAGACAGAGGGCGTGAGTAAAAAAGATGAATTTGAATGAATGACTTAACAAAAGTAATTAAGAAATGAGAAAGAAAAGTACACAGTTTGTAAAGTGACAATTCATACCAAAACAAAAAGCGAAACAAATTCTCAAACTCAAGGTATCTTGGAGGAATGGCTATCCTTCCTTTCTTCTGAGGTAAAAAGGAAGGATAGCCTGGTATAGTCAGGAAAATTGGAAAGACAGTGGGAGGTTCTTGGCCACAGTTCAGGTCCTGACTCAAAAAGTCAGAGGGATAGCAATCCAGCAATGAGGAACCCAACCTCAGATCGGAATAGAAAGTCTGAGCCCTGGGAACTCGAGTGCAGTAGATGCGACAGGGTTAAGAAACAAACCACTGCATAGACAAAGCTTTGGCATAAAGGGGGGGGGGGCGGGATGTCTGCCTAGGCAATGCCTTGGCTGCATAGGGAGCACAAAGGATAAGTCAGTTACCAGATCCTTGCCCCAGCACAAAATTTTGGGATTATACTCCCTAAACCTCTAAAGCAGAACTTAATTACCAAAATGAGAAAAAAAGCAAAAGACCCACTAACTATAGAAAGTAATTATTCTGATAAGGATGATAAAAATGCCATCTCAGAAGAAGAAAGCAGTCACAAATTACCTACCGATGAAGCCTCAATGGAGTTTATGAATTGATATAAAATCCAAAATATCTTGGAAGACTTCAAAAAGGATTTTAAAGGAAGAAAGGAAGAAGAAAATTGGGGGGAAATGAGTCATGCAGAAGAATTATGAAAAATTGACTGAAGAAATAAATTCCTTTAAAAGTAAAAAAGGACCAACTGGAAAAAGAATGCAAATTATACAAATAAAAATTGACCAAGTGAAAAAGAAATGCAAACTCATTGAAAAGTAAAATTAGTCAACTGGAAAAGGAAACACAAAAACTAACTAAAGAAAATGAAACTCTAAAAATTAAAATTGGACAAATTGAAATGAATTGAATTGAATTGAAATGAATAACTCAAAACTAATAACATCAATATTCCTTCAAACTAAACCAAAAGTTTGAAAAATAGAAGAAAATATAAAGTACCTTTTAGGAAAAACAAATGACCTGGAAAATAGATCCAAGAGAGATCATTCATGAATTATAGTCTACCTGAAAGTCTTAATCAAAATAAGAGCATGAACACCATCTTTCAGAAAATTATCTTAGATTGTTCCTAGAACAAAAAGATAAAATAGTCCTTTAAGGAATTCATCAATCACCTCTAAAAAGAGATCCCAGAATAAAAACTCCAAAGAATATTGTAGCCACATTTCAGAATTCTCAGCTAAAGAAAAAAATACTGCAAGCAACCAGAAAAGAAGCAATTTAAATACTAAGGAGACACAATCAGAATTACACAGGATTTATCAACTTCACTATTAAAGGATCAGAGGTTCTGGAATATGATATTCTGGAGGACAAAATACCTTGGATTACAACCAATAATCAATTATCCTGCAAAATTCAGTGCATATTTTTCAGAGGAAAAGATGGATTTTCAAAGAATTAGAGTTCTAATTGTAAATTAAGCCCTAACCCATTAGCAGATTAGAGCTTCATTTAGGAAAATAAGTCTATTTTTACAAATCTGAGTAACTCAGGCAAGTCTATGTGTATCCATGCTGAGGGTCTGTCTGAGTTAGCACCTTAAAGTCAATTTAGGGTTGTCAGTCTCTGGAGCTGAAGCCAGAGTCGGGAGGTGGGAGGTGTCAGGAGAAGCCTGAGCAGATGGGGTTGGGCTCTGCTAGACCAGGGCCTGAGCATAGGGCCAGGGACTGAGGTCCCAGGTCCCAGGTCCCAGATCCATGGGCTAGCAGGACCATGGGGAAGCTCCAGCTCTTTGAGCTCTTCCTCAGCCTCAGCCATGTCAACTACAATCCTGGGGAGTCACTGTCTGTGCCTGTGAACTTGCACCTGGGAGTTGTGCAGCCCAGCCAAGGATGACCTACATAGGATCCTGAAGAGTGTCCAGCAAGGCCAGTGATACTTCATGGACACTTGAAGAAGCCTACTTCAATAGCACATTGTCCTTGGCCAATAAAAGAATCTTGCCGCAGAAGAACATGTCTTCCCCTTTCAGTTCCTGTTACCACCTACAACACTCACATTCTTTGAAGGACCCTTTGGGAAGATTTCTCACCAGTTTCAGCAGTGATTGACATCCCTTCCTTCTCCAAGGACCATAAATGCAGCTGTATCTTCCACATCCTCAGTCCCTTGAACTTTACCTCCTGCCCAGACATCAAACAACTCAATGAGACCATGACTACCAAGAAGTTCTCTTACAAGTTGGTGAAGAATGTGAGTGTTATCTTCACTGCAAGCCCTGACCTCTGGAGTTATTTTGTGGGTCAATTGGTCCAGCTCCATATAGATACTGGCAACCAATCTGGCAAGAACACAAGACCTTTGGTGGTCAGTATCCTACAAAACCAAGCCCTGGACCTATGATCTTTGAACAGTTCCAGGAGTGAAGGTCTGGAAGTGAACTGAGAGGCAGGAGCATATCTTGTTGCCAGCACTGACTGACTTTAGACTCATCCTCATAGATGATTACATCTGGGTCTCCCTGAAGGTGCTGAAGTAACAATGAATCTGTTCCTTTTCAGAGACAACATTGCAGTGAATTGTCTTCCATTGAGGCCTAGCCTGACCCTGCCTGGGCACCCACTCCCCTTGATGCCTATTGCACTAGCTAAGAACTTGGACATGGTGGCCCAGGGGCCTTGTCTTTTGGTCAGTGTCTCCCTCCCTACCAAGATCATTCATAGCCGCGGCAGCAGCTAATCACCTGGTCTGAGCTTTCCGGAGATCTAGGCTGAGGCTGAGGCTGGCCCTGAGGATGATTTGTCTGGCTTTGACTGGCCTACCCTTTCTTTGTCCAATGGTGCCACTGTTTCCTACTTTAATGTAAACCTTCTGGTGCTATGCCTACAACCAGTGACCTGATCTTACTTCCAGAGTATAGCACATGGAGCTACAATTACGAGGTACCCCTCTCCTATGAACAGAGTACTAGAAGTGCCAACACAGGCTTGAGCAAAGGGAAGGAACTCATGAACTCTTCAGACTATCTAGTGGGCCTCCTGTGACCCTTGCCTCAGGGCAAGTTTTCATTGCTATGAAGAGAAGGAGCTGCTGGCTGACCCTTTGGCACTGAGGAAAGCAGGGGGCCCAGAAACCCTTGGGTCATCTAACTTTGTATCTGACTTTATCACCTTGGAGATTCTCCCCATGTGTTATAACCCGGAAACTTTATCTGGTCCTGGGTGAGAGATCTAGGGGCTCCAGGTGTACTGCTTATCTCCAATTCCCAAATAGGCTTTAGGGTCCTAGAAGTTCTGATATCTAACCTGGGCTCTAATACAGAAAGGACTGATTATTTTGTCTATTCCCTTATTCTTAGGATTAAATCAATTACTGGGGAAACTTTCACTTGACTCCTCTTCTTGTGCCTTTTCTTCTTCTGGGTTCATGCAAGGGAAGCATTATTCATCTCACTGTTACTCTCCTGGCTTCCTTGGATAGTATAAAGAGCTCTCCTGTCATTCTCCTATGGCAGGATCTATTTCCTGAACAACCAGAGCTGGGGCAAGAGACTCCAGTGGTTGGTTCTTAGCTTTCTGTCTGCAGGGGGAACTGTGGGAGGAGTGGAAATAGCTTGGCTAGGTTCCACTGCCCTGTAACCTGTAACCTCCCTCCCCTTAACACAGTCTGATGCTCATCATTTTCTCTTTTATGGACTTAGGTTTCCCTTTAGGCAACCTGTCCTTGGGCATATTATGGTATGGATAATGCTGCATCCATCTTGGTCTGTTTCCTAATATTTTCTAGACCTCTTGGACATGTGGGAAAGTGAGCAGCACCTTGTTGACCTATTTTGTTACATGCCTTACTCCACCCCCCTCCTAAATTTCCAATGAAGACTTTGTCTTCTGTCAATAAGTGAGTAACTTGACTCCAATAGGACTAATAACTCTTTTTAAAGCATATGTGCAATATTAAAAGAAGGGCTTGGGTTGGCTCATGGAGCAAACCTGGTCTCAAGCTTAGAGATGCTTTAGGAACTGTAGGGAGTCTTGTCAATCCCTGTGCTCTGTTTTATCTAGAACCACCCCCTCCTGTTTCTTCAAGTATTAATTGATAAATATATCTACCCTCTCCCCCTCACTCCCTCTCAGCCTTGGAAGCCTGAAAAATCTACATTTAAATAAAGTTTTTGTTTTGTAACCAAAAAAACAGTTGATCTAGTATGAGTTTATTTGGGGATGCAACAGGTGCTGACCAGAATGACTACAGCCCTCACCACTGAACACTTCTATTTGAATGAATGAGTAAAAGTTTGATCATGGCTTTGGAATTTTTGCAATTGTTGCCTTAACTGTAGAGTATTATAAAGACATTTTGATGCTGAGTTTTTAAAAAAAGAAGAGGAAAACCAATTTTGAAGGAACAGGAAATGCTAGTTACCATCAGGTAACGACCCCAATGAAGAAACTGTTTTGGCCAAGCCTTGAGGTAGCAATTTCGTAGACCAACTACCAAACAGATAAACCATGGGACAGAGGCAAGAAAAAAAAATTTTTTGCTTTCCTGCAGCTGGCTGGGAAGGAAAAGGGGTATTTGGGAATTTTCCAGAACATAGCATAAGCTATCTTGTTGATCTTTCTCTTCCAAGCTGGATATGGTTCTTGAGGGAACCCTGCTTCTGAAACATATCCTTGGTTATATAACAGAAATTATTAGAACAATAGCACTTCATTTACATGTTTTATCATTTTTTACAAGACACATAAAACGTAAGGTACTTACACATTTATTAAATTATCATTGTTATATGTTCTGATAGAATCTGTGATTTTAGATCTGAAAAGGTTAGTAGAAATTGTTTTTGGTAATGGCAGTTTCTTTTCTTTTTGAAGTTAATAAAAGCAAGTTAATAAAAGGGGTGGAAGAGAGAGTTTACTGTGGAAAAGAATTAAATAAAAGTTGATAATAATTAAATGAAAACTTGAAACCTATTTCTTGCAAATGCATTCATATTTCAATGGATCTGTATTTTCATTGATCTGAAGATAGCATGATTGATGGGAAAAAAAATAAACAGAATCAGGAGAGTCCTAAGCAAAAATTCCATCTCTGCCACTTACTATCTTTGTCATGCTGAACAAGACAGTTGGTTTCTCTGAACTAGTCCTAAAATGAGTATAACACTTGCAACATCCATTTGAGTTATTGAAGGAACTTCAAGTTTAAAATACTTCCACTCTCTTTCATAGCTTTCTTTCTTTTCCAGGACCTCTACAGAATTTTTTGTTTTGCTGCTGACACATAAAACTTAATTTATTATCCCTTATTCTAATAAGATGACTGGCCAACCTCCTTTTCCAACCAACTGGTTGGAAAATATGTTGGAAAACATTGTATCAATTATGAGTACTGTTTGCACAAAAATCAATGATGGAATATTCTTGCAATTATTTAATCCTGTCTTACATCTTTCCATTACATTTTTAGTCTTTCATAAACGTAATAAAACTGAATTCATACAGTCCCATTTCTTACTGTCATATAGCACCCCCAATAGAACACTGAGATTTTAAAAGATGAACTTTGATAGTAAAGTGTAGCTTAGGATAGTTGAGTATTGTAACCTAACCTCTTCCTCCTATTTAATTCTACACAATTCTACATTTCAGTTTCATCTGACTCTTCATGACATTTGGTGTTTTCTTGGCAAAGATACTGGAGCAATTTGCCATTTTTTCCTTTAACTGATTTTATAGATGAAGAGCTAAGATAATACAAGATATTATGATTGCTTTCATCAATGAGTGACTCACCTTTCTGGGATGATGAGCTGATGTAAAAGTTCCAGAAGATAACAATGTACCAATGAGTCAGAATGAATCAAAATAAGAAGTCAGAATTTTTTTTGTTATCAAAGTAGAGTCTAGACTTGTTCTGAAAAGGGGATATTTGAGCAGAAAAGCAGTCCTTGAAATATGATCATACCTTGGGAGACTATGAGTGCCTGGGGCTAGTATGCACCTGTCACACTCTTGTATAAGGTAACTACTGTTACCTTCCACACTATCACAGTAAAGTCCAAATTGATAAATTAACTATTAAAAATTATGCCATAGGGCGGCTAGGTAGCGCAGTGAATAGAGCACCAGCCTTGGAGTCAGGAGTACCTGGGTTCAAATCTGACCTCAGACATTTAATAATTACCTAGCCATATGGCCTTGGGCAAGCCACTTAAGCCCATTGCCTTTAAAAAAAAGAAATCTAAAAAAATTATGCCATAGAATACAGAGGAGGAATGAAATCTTTCATAATAAATCATCAACTGAGAATTCCTTACCAGACACAGGACACTCTACATAAAAGTCATAAAATAGAAGACAATCCCAGTTGTATAAAATGTAAAATATTTTGTTGAAATGCAGTCATTATAACTAGAATTAGAAGAAAAATAATAACTGGAGGGAAATATATGCATTAAACATTTCCAAAAACTAAAATTCATAAATAATTGATGAAAATCTATAAAATGAAAGATCATTATCCAAAGAACAAGTAGTCAAATAATTTTAACATTACTAGATGCCAACTCTCAAGAACTATTTGCATTATTATGTACAAAATGGTTCAAAAGTAGTGTTTCTTACTGGAGAAACATTAATTATATTGTTCTATGAGTTAGAATTTGGTGTTTTTCTTTTAATTATAATTCATGGAATAAAATAAAAATGTCTATAACAGTTATAAAAAGATGATGGTACATGAATATGCAATTTTACTATGTACAACTTGCTATTCCTTTCTAATGTACAACAAAATTAGCAAGAAAATTTCTTTATTTCTTCTTTTTTTTTTCCTTCTACCCCCACCCACAAGATGGATGTCTACCATTAGGTACAACTAGGTATATGTGTGTGTGTATATAATATATATGTATATGTGTGTATGTATCTGTGCATGTGTGTGCATGTGTTGTGTGTATATGTATATATATGTATACATATGACTATGGATAGATATAGAGAAATACATATATACATTATTTGATCATATATATACGTATATGTGTGTATATGTATATATATATATATATATATATGTATATATATATATATGCATTTGTAAGTTCTCGTCTCTGGATTTCTTTGGATGCAGATAGTGTCTTTCTTCATAAGCCCTTTATAGTTCATTTGGGTATTTAGAATAGACAAAAATAGCTTATTCATTCACAGTTATGCTGGGGTTTTTTTTTGGGTGGGGGGTTGGCAAGGCAATGGGGTTAAAATAGCTGCCCAAGGCCACACAGCTAGGTAATTATTAAATGTCTGAGGCTGGATTTGAACTCAGGTACTCCTGACTCCAGGTCTGGTGCTCTATCCACCGCACCACCTAGCTGCCCCACAAAAGTTATACTTAAAACAATATTACTATTAATGATTAGAGTGTTCTCTTCATTTTGCACATTTCACTGTTCATTATTTCTTGCAAGTCTTTTCATGCTTTTTTTTTCAAATGATTGAGCTCATCGTTTCTTATGTAGTATTCCAATATAATCATATACCACAGGTAATTTAGACCCAAATTAATGGACATCTTCACAATCTCCAGCTCTTTGCCACCTAAAAGAGAGCTGCTATAAACATTTTAGAACATATAGGTTCTTAAGAATGAAGGAAATCTGGGACACTAATACATTATTGTTGGAGCTGTGAACTCATCCAATCTTTCTGGAGAGTAATTTGGGATTATACCCAAAGGGCAACAAAAATGTGCATACCCTTTGATCCAGCAATACTACTACTGGATCTATACCCTGAAGAGATGATGATAAAGGGTAAAAACATCACTTGTACAAAAATATTTATAGCAGCCATGTTGGAAATTAAGTAAATTAAGTAAAAACTGGAAATTAAGTGAATTAAGTGAATTTCCTTCAATTGGGGTATGACTTAACAAATTGTGGTATATGTATGTCATGGATCACTATTATTCTATTAGAAACCAGGAGGGATGGGAATTCAGGGAAGCCTGGAAGGATTTGCATGAACTGATGCTGAGCAAGAGGAGCAGAGAACCACAACAACATTGTATACCCTATCAGCATCATGGGGGTGATGATCAATCTTGATGGACTTGTTCATTCCATCAGTGCAACAACCAGGGACAAATTTGGGCTATCTGCAATGGAGAATACCATCTGTATCCAGAGAAAGAATCATGGACTTTGAACAAAGACTAAAGACTATTACCTTCAAATTAGGGGAAAAAATTATCTTATTATGTAATTTTTCTATCCCATACTTTATTTTTCTTCCTTAAGTATATGATTTCTCTGTCATCACATTCAACTGAGATCAATGTATAACATGGAACCAATGTAAAGACTAACAGAATGGCTTCTGTAGTGGGTGGGGGAGAGGGAAGCAAGAATGGGGGAAAATTGTAAAACTCAAAATAAATAAAATCTTTCTAAAAAAATCATGCTACATTAAAAAAAAACCATATGGGTTCTTTCCCTTTTTCCCCTTGTCATCTTTGGAAATAAGAAATATAGTGATATGGCCGGGTCAAAGAGAATAGGTATCTTAGTAATTCTTAGCGCAAAGTTCTAGATTTCTCTCTAAAATAGTTGAATCATTTTAAAATTCCACCAACAACGAATTGTGTTCCAATTTTTCTACATTCATCACTTTCCCCTTCTATCATTTTAGCTGATTTGTAAAGTATTCCAATATTGTTGAGATGGATACTGTCCTCCTTGATATTTAATGAACAAGACATTCCATCTCTTTGTTCTGGGCATTCTCTCTCTGACTGTCTATCAAGCCTGGAATGCTCTCCCTCCTACACCTATGACCTCCATGGTTTCCTATAAATCACAATTATTATCTAGGGGTGATGATTAACCTTGATGGACGCTTATTTCATCAATGCAACCATCAGTGACAATTTGGGGCTGTCTGCAAGGGAGAATACCATCTGTATCCAGATAAAGAACCATGGAGTTTGAACAAAGTTCAAGGACTATTCCCTTTAATTTAGAAAAAACAAACTGCTATCTTATTGTCTGATCTTGTTATCTCTTATGCTTTATGTTTCTTCTTTAAGGATATGATTTCTCTCTCATCACACTCAATTTGAATCAATGTACAACATGGAAACTATGTAAAGACTGACATTGTTTTGTGCAGAGTGTGGGGGGAGGGAAGTAAGATTGGGGGAAAAATTGTAAAACTCAAAATAAATAAAATCTTTAATTAAAAAAAATTATCACAACTCCACCAGCAAGCCTTCCCCAACCTTTCGTAAGTATACTGCACTTCTATTAATTTCCTCTTTACCCTCTCTCTCTCTCTCACTCTCTCCATACACACACACACACACATATATATATATATATATATATATATATATATATATATATATATGTATCGCACATACATATAGTTATTTATTTGTTTGTTTTTTGCTTGCCTGTCTACTCCCATTACATTACAATCTCCTTGAAGGCCAGACTGTCTTTTGCCTCTTTTTGTATCCTCAATACTTACCAAGGTTCTTAGCATATAGGTAGACAATGGATTCCAAGTGAAGAAATTACCTCAATCAATGCAGATCATCAATCTCTTTTACAATCTATACCTTGGAAAGTGGCCTGAGTGGACTGACCAAGGCAAAATGTATCAATGATAGAGTTTGAAGTTGTTCAGTTCTTCTTCATTTAGTAGCTGATTTTCATTCCAATTAAAACATACTATCTCCCCAGCCTTTACCCATGGTAAAAGTACTATATAAAATCAATAAAATGTTATATGTATGTATGCATGTATGTATATATATATATATGTATCAAAAAGTCATATTTTCACTAACAATAAAATCCCATATTGACCTGTGACTTTTTGAATGTTTCATTAATTTATATTTATTAATTTAAAATTTCTGATGTATCTTAACCTTATTTGAATTGAATAATTTGAAGATAAATAAAAGTGAAAAGGAAACTCAATATACCAAGGAAACTTAAAAAAGAAATCAGCAAGGTAAGTACTCCCATGCCCAGCTTTTTTAGATGCCACATTGGTCACCAGGTATTATAGTTGACATGATGGAATTCTGTAGTCATCAATGCTCAGGACCATTCGGTACTATACTGGTAGAGAATTTTGTGCAAATGACCTTATAAAAAAGATGAAGGTAGAGATGAAAGGATGACAAAATTAATATAAAGATATAAAGAGTATTAATAAAATGTCACTAATGCTAGAAAAGTAAGTATTGTCATTGAAACTTTGCAAAGTTAATTTTATTTGAAAGAAAGTGGCATTTCCCAGTATATTTTAAATTTAAAAAAAAAAAAGCTTTTTGTTAACATCAATAACCAAATATTTTAATGGCCTCTTAAAGGAAAATTAAGCTATGATAAATTATGCTTTGAATAGTCATTTATCCAATTAAAAAAACCTAAAAAAACATTGAAATCCTTTATGAAATTAGTGTTGAAAGGAAGAGTTGACACCCTAATCCTCTTGTCATAAACTACTATTGAATTTTCTGGATTAGTTATATTCTGGTATAGGAAAAACACCCATGATTTCCTTGACATAAAGAGTTATTAATTGAGGAGATTCTTTCTGCAAATAAAGATTAGCACTATTATTTGAACTTATATAACTTTTCCTAAAACATTAAAGAGTTCAATGTCTCAAGAGAGTTATACACTCAACATGAGCCACAGCCAGAACTGATCCCATGTCCTCCTAAGGAATGAAGTCACATCTCTAATCATTAACTCAAATTGCATGTGGCATACAAAATTTGTTCACAATGAATACAAATCCAAATTCAATAAAAATAAGAAAAAAATGATATTCTTTTTGCACTAGTATCATTTCGCATAGAGAAAATTGCCTTAATTCAATGTTCATTTGGGGAGATGCATTTGGAGGAAAAACAAATCAAAATTCAAAGAAACATCATAGTTCTGGTTGCTGAGGAACCAGAATTTTTAGGTGTATAGAAGAAAAAGTAATATGATACTCTGTGATATAACAAATTAAAGCTTTCCTTAACTTGAAAATCCATTATAAAGTTTAATTTTTATTTGGAGGATCCTTTGCAATTTCTAGTTTTGCTCTGTCATCATGTGATCCTAGGAGAGGAGTTCCTAAGAAGAGAAATGAAGCAATGAGAAAGGAATGAGGAATTCTAATCTGTAGAAAAATGAACCTTTCTGTGGGGCTGGAGTTATTGACTGTTTTAAGTTGAACTAAAAATCTGTCATTTGAAGTTTCTTGTTGAGGAGATTCTATGCCCAACATGGAGAAAATAAGACATGTTAGCCAGGAAGAGCCACCACTCAAGAGATTCAATCTGCTGCATCAATCATACTACTGGTCATAATAATGAATCTTTATTAAGCAACTACAATTTGTAGACAGTGTATTGTCTACTGTCCTTACTTTCAAGCAGTTCACAGTTTAATGAAAGAGACAACATGAACACAGCTCTATTTAAATAATGTATATTCAGGATAAATCAGAGATAATCACAAAACTCATATAAAGGGGGACAGGGAGAAGCTTCTTTTAGAAGGTGGAATTTTAGCTGGCATACAAAGGCAGGGAAGCAGAGATGAAGAGGAAGATAATTCCAGGCCTTGGGGGAAAAGGTAATGAAAATGCTTAGAGTTGGGAGATACCTTATTTGAGGAACAGTAGAGAAGCTATTATTCACTGAATTGCAGGATATATGGGAGTAAGGTATAAGAAAACCATAAAGTTGTGAAGGAAATAGGATGCTAAGGGCTTTGAATATCAAAGTCAAACATATTTGACTTCAACTGTGATAGGGAAGAAATATCATTTATCGAGGTAGTGATGATATGGTTAAACCAATACTGTAGGAAGATTGCACACTGGAATCCTTACAAAATTAGCATTGAAAGACAGAGTTAATACCCTAATCCTGTTGTCATAAGCTACTGTTGAATTTTCTGAATGTAGTTATATTCTAGTATAGGAAAAATTGTGATTTCATTGGCATAAAGAATTGTTCATTGAGGAGATCATTCTGCATATAAAGTTTAGTACCATTATTTGAACTTATATAACTTTTCCTAAAGCATTGAAAAGTTCAATGCCTCAAGAGTTATACACTCAATATGTGTCAGGGCCAAGGCTGATCCCATGTCCTCCTAGTTTTGAGGTCATATGAATGATTTGACATATAAGTAGAGGGTAGACTAGAGTAGAGAGACTTAAGGGAGGAAAATCAGCAGGCAAATTATTGGAACTCCCCAAGTGTGAGGGACTGGGCAGAAAATAGGGGGGGGGAATATTCAAGAAATATTAGGAATATAAAATCTAAAATCAAAATAACTTGGCACCAGATAAGATATGAGTGTGAAAAACAATGAGGAATCAAGGATAACACTTAGGTTGAGAGCCTATGTGATTTGGAAGATGAAGGTTTCTTCAAATTAGTAGGGAAAGTTGAAAGAAAAGAATTTTATTGGAAATATGAGTTCAGTTTTAAACATATTGAGCTTAAGAAATCTATGGAGAGGCAGCTAGGTGGCGCAGTGGATAAAGTACTGGCCCTGGAGTCAGGAGTACCTGGGTTCAAATCAGGTCTCAGACACTTAATAATTACCTAGCTGTGTGGCCTTGGGCAACCCCATTTGCCTTGGAAAAAAACCTAAAAAATAAATCTATGGAAAATCAATTTGAAGAAAAATATTTAAGTCTGGAAAAGTGGTTTTTGAGAATCAATCTCATGGAAGTGATAATTGAATTAATAAATCACTAACTGAAATAGTATAGAGGAAAAAGAAGAAGTCAAGACCTGGGAAACTTTTGGGACACCTATGGTTAGCAGATAAGATCTGGATGAAGCTTAAGCATAAGTAAGAAAAGAATGAGGATGGAGAACTATAGTGAAGAAGGTACTAAGTAGAGGAGGGCTATTGACAGGGTTTCTATGTCTTTCTGCAGAGAGGTCAAGAAGGTTGAAAATGGATAAAAGGCCATTAGATTCAGCAATTAAAAGATCAATGATAATTTTGGAGAAAAGAGTTTTAGTTGAATGATGAAGTTTGTGGCCAGACTTTAGAGAAGTGCAAGAAGTATAAGAAAGAGGAAGGAAATGTAGACAATTATTGTATAGAGTCTTCTCAAAGATTTTAGAAAGATGATATGTAAGAGGATAGTGAATGGGGATAGACAGATCAAATGAGTTTTTTGAGTACAGGAGTGACATTGACAAGTTTTTAAGCAATGGAGAAGCAGTCTTTTGCTTAGGAAGGGAGAGGAGAGAACTCCCAATCATCTCATTTTTTTCTTCTTCAAAATAAATCAAAATTTCAATTTAAAAGAGAGTAGAAGAGGGTATAAGTTTTGAGGAAAGATAAAAGAGTTTGGAAAAGTATCAGGGGTGAGTGGGATAATGAGTTAATTTAGGAGTTATAAAGGATTATTTTGTCTCATAGTAGACTCAGGCAGAACAATATGACTTTCCTCAGTTTCAATAGCATGAGTAAGAGCAAATGCTGCAAATAGTGGTAGTGATTCAAGGATCAATCTTGGCAGTGTAATAATAGCAAAAACATAATGGTGAAAGGGACTAGACAGAAGAGGTCAGTGTAGAGTTGGACTGGTACACCAAGGAGTCAAGATGGAGGAGAGAAGAGTATAACCAGGACAGTGGCAATGGTAAGAGAATGATCCTTAGGAGCAGAAAGATTAGAGTTCTTGGTTAGAACAAAGAACAAAATTTGGAGTGGTAAGCAGAGGGAGAAGTAGAATGACTATAGATTCTGAATGGACAAAGAAATTTCATGGTTCAGCTATGTGGAAATAGAATTATTTGTAGGTATGGCAACTAGGTATTACGGTAGATAAAGTCCTTCTGGAGTTAGGAAGACCTGTATTCAAGCCCTGCCTTAGACAACCCTGTATGCCTCAGTTCCTGATCTGTAAAATGATCTGGAGAAGGAAATGTCAAACTACTCCAGTATCTTTGTCAAGAAAACTTCAAATGGGGTCCCAAAGAGTTGGACACAACTGCAAAACAACTCAACAAGGAGGGAGCTACCTTATGATAATAACTAAAGATGGACCAATGACATCAGGAAGATGATGGCTTGAC
Organism: Macrotis lagotis; assembly: GCF_037893015.1. Taxonomy (NCBI): domain Eukaryota; kingdom Metazoa; phylum Chordata; class Mammalia; order Peramelemorphia; family Peramelidae; genus Macrotis; species Macrotis lagotis. The sequence goes on from NC_133666.1 coordinate 413,615,943, forward strand.
TTCCACATGAATTGGATTGAAATCAGGTAGGAGTATGCAAAGGCAACAGTCTCATTCTCTCTTCCTGCAGTATGGCAGTCTAGCAGCAAGATATAGATCAGGATGACTGGAGATGACCCAGGCTGCAATGGGAGACATCGGTGTTTTTAAGCTGAGGTTTTCCTTAGGTCTCAATTGGTCAGAGACAATCGTCAAGCAAAGATTAAAGCTAGCTAAGAAATGAGGTTAAAAGTTGGCATTTTTTTTACCTAATCAAAAACAAACAAACAAGCAAACAAACAAACAAAAAACAGTCAGGGAAGGAAGAACCTCAGGGATTCTAACCAAAACAGAAAACAATGCAATTTACACTCTCTCTAAACCATCAAAACACAACCAATGAAAAAATGAGGCTTTGGCTAAGACCTATTATTGGCCAATCAGTGAGAACCAGAGTGATTTGGGTTTAAGGAATGGTTAAGTGAATCCCAAGAAGTTTTATCAAAGATTGATTTTTTTGGTTTTGTTTTTTTTAAAAAAATGATAGAATAGGGAACAACCCCAGTTAGCAGTAGTATATAAATAGTTTTCTGGAAAAAAATCCCAAATTCTCTCACCTCTCTTATTGTCTCTTTTATCCTCCTGCTACCTTCATTTTGGTTCTTCTCTGAAGTTTAGAGTGAAAAAAAAAACAGTCTTTCTAAGTTATATTAGTGAATTTTCTGAACATTTTGAGGGACATAGGATGGGTATTTTTTTGTTGTTGTTGTTAGTTTTCTCCCTACTTTATTTAATTATTTTTCCAATTACATGCAAAGATAGTTTTCAACATTCATTCTTTTGCAAGCTTTTGAGTTCCACTTTTTTCTACCATTCTCTTTCCCTCCCCCTCCCCAATGCAGTGAACAATTTGGTATGAGTTTTACATTTGAAATCTTGTTTTGTCTGTTTTCTTTTTGGTTTTTGCAAGGCAATGGGGTTGAGTGATTTGACTAAGATCACAAAGATAAGTAGGCATTAAGTCTCAGGCCAGATTTGAACTCCTGACTCCAGGGTCAGTGCTTATCCACTGTGTTACCTTGCCACCCTCAACAATTGTGTTTAACATATTTCCATATCAAGCATATTGTGAAAGTAGAACCAAAACCAAGGGGGGAAAGAACATGAGAAAGAAAAAAGTCACTTTAAAGAAGTTTTAAAAAGTAAACATAGTATGTTTTATTCTGCATTCAGATTTCACAGTTTTCCCCCCCTCTGGATGTGGATGGCATTTTCCATAACAGGTCTCTCAGATCATTGAATTGCTGAGAGAAATAGTTGATCATTTCACAATATTAATGGGTACAATATTTCCTGGCACTACTCATTTCATTCAGCATCAGTTCATGCAAATCTTAGGTTTTTGCTAAGTCTGTCTGCTCATTATTTGTTAGAGAAATACTGGCTGTAAAAATTTTTACTCAGCTTTCTGCATTCCTTCTAATCTTGGTTCATTGGTTTTTATTCACACAAAATTGTTTGCTTTGCCCTCCATCTGATCTTCCTCTTATTTATACTTTCCTTTCTCCTTTCCCTTTATCCCTCCTCATGTTTTGTTTTTGATTGCTGCCTGATTCACATTGTCCTTTCCCTTGTTCCTTCCTACTTCCCTGTAGGATAGGATAAACTTCTAAACCCAATTGGGAAGACATGCCATTTCCTATTTGAGTCAAATCTGTTGAGAGTAGATTTCCTTGATGTTTACATTATTCCTACATTCCCTCTACTATATTAGACCTCTGTGCCTCTTTTAGTGGTTCTAATTATCCTCTAATGCCTCCACCTTCTTTTCCCAGTATAATCCTTTTTTCAGGGCTTAATTGTTTTATACCTGTCTTGTACCCAATACCTCTTTTAAAGTATACTCCTGTCAACTGTCCTGACTGAAGTACAATTCTCAAAAATCATAAACATCATCACATCATAACCAATTTATACCCATACCTCTGAACAAGCACACTCTCTTCAGCTGTCCCAAATAGAAACAACCACACTCTGTCTGCTTATGTTTCTTTCAACTGCCCTAAGAGAAATGCAATTCTCAAAAGTTATAGGCATTTTCTTCCCATTTAGTCTTATTGACTAATATTTTTTCCTTAGGCTTATTGATCTTTTTATGCATCCCATGCGTCTTGTATTTGAAGATCAAATTTTCTGTACAGTTCTGACCTTTTATATCTATTAAGTTTGAAAGTCCTCTATTTCATTGAAAAATATGTCTTTTCTCCTGAAATAATTTGTTGTATTTCGGAGGGTATCTGCTTCTAAGTTGTAATCCATGCTCCTTTGCCCATTCAGACAGAAGATCATATTCAGGTAGTCCCTTCCTGTGCAATCCTGATTGTGGTTCCCTCGAATTTAACTTACTTCTTTTATGGCAGCTTGCAGCATTTTCTCCTTTAACTGAGAATTCTGAATTTTGTCTATAATACTCTTTGGAGCTTTTATTTTGGGACCTTTCTAGGGATAATTTATGAATTCTTCTGTATGATATTGTCCAGGCTCTTTTGCTGATCATGACTTTCAGGCAGACTAATAATTCTTAAGTTATCTCTCTTGAATCTATTTTCCAAAGAGATATTTTCTTAAGAGATATTTTGCATTTTCTTCTCTTTTCAACCTTTTGGATTTGTTTGATGGAATCTTGGTGTTTCATAGAGTTATTAGTTTTCATTTGTACAAATTTAATTTTTAAAGTTTTATTTTCTTCAGTTAGATTTTGTATTTCCTTTTCCAATTGGTTAATTTTGCTTTTAGATGAATTACATTATTTTTTCAGTTTATCAATTTTACTTTTTAAGGTATTGCTTTCTTTAATTTTTCATAATTCTCCTGCATGACTATCATTTGTTTTTTCTATTTTTTTTGTTTCTCTCTTTAAAATCTTTTTTTTTTTTTGGATTTGAGACCAATTATAAAACTCCTTTGAGGCTTCATGTGTAGGCATTTTGTCACTGCTTCCCTCTCCTGGGAAGGCATTTTTATCCTCCCTCTCAGAATAATAACTTTTTATGGCTTGTGGTTTTATTCTTTGTTTGTTTGTTTGTTTTGCTCATTTTGATAGCTGATCTCTGCTTCTGGGACAAAGTTCTGTGGAATCAGAACCTTGTGTTATAGAAGTTTTATTTGCTCTCCTCAAGAAGAGTGCATGACCTCCATAACAAGAGTTATAGTTATAGGAGGAGAGCAAAGTGCCAAGGTGTGCAAGCCTCTTTTATCCTGGTCCCTAAAGCAGTCCTAAACCCCTGGCCTGCTACCTATTGGCTAGATAGCTGGCTCACAATTTTTCTTTGAGTATCAAACCAGTTGATGCAAAGCATTTTCAAGCCCTATTTACAAAATTTTTCAGATTCAGTTTTACCCTATAAAAGGGAGATAATTCCATTTACCCTGTATCTTCTGTATCCTTCCGTATATGGGGTCAATCAGCACAATGCTGTATAATCTTTGTTAGCACCTGACCTAGGGGAAATGAAAACTTTGCAACTCTTTCTGACATGACTGAGAAAAAGGAAGACTCATTGAAACCATGAAGGAGGCTTCACTCAGTTATAGTCCAGCTCAAAGGGTACCACAGTTCAAGTTTTTGTCCCAGGGCAGGTGTCTGATACCTGGCTTACCACTTGTGTATGGCATTGTCTATGGTGTTTCCAGTGCTAGTGACTTGTTCCCTTCATTAGAGAAATCCAATCCAAATTCACCTATTTCTTTTGCATTCCTAGGGCTAGAACTTTGTCTTCTGAGCTGGGATTGGGACCCTCACTATTGTCTCACTACACCACTGGCTTGCTGAACCCAGACCTGAGCTTCACTGTGGCTTAGAGTCTCTCACTGACTTTCTAGATCTTCTGTCTATTCTGGTCTATACTCATCTTTTATCTATGTGATACACACCTTTACTTAAGGTCCCTCACAATAACTTGAATTGAGAACTTATTTCACTCTGGTTTTTTGTAGGTTCTGCCACTTTAAGGTCTGTTTAGAGGCTTCATTTAAAGTTGTTTTGGGAAAAGCTCTGGGAATTCCTAGTTTCACCTAGTCATTTTTGCTCCATGCCCAGAAGTTATGACATATATTTTCATTCTAATTTTATTTTTTAAAAAACAAGGTTAAATGATTAATTAAATTAAATGATCGAATTAATTAATTAATTAATTAAATTATTAAAATGATTAAAACAAAATTAAATGATTTGCTCAGTGTCACACAGCTTGTAAGAGGCATTGATATATCTTGAAATCAGGTCTTCTGAATCCATGCATATTATTCTTTTCATTATACCATTTTTTTATATCTGGGATAGGAAGATCCTCAGAGTTTCTGCCCAAACAGAAACAATTGCTATTTACATTCTCTCCTAGACAATCAAATGATGACCAAGTAGGACTTATTACTGACCAATCAATGAGAGTCATAGTGTTTGAGTTTCAGACTTGATCTTTAAGAAAGAAATCTAGTCCATAAATTCCAAGATATCTTGAGAAATTTCAGCAAACAAAATTTATATTCCTTTGTGCATGTCAAGGCATGACCTGCCTGAAGTCATAGTCCTCTTGAGAAGATATGCAAACAATAAAAACAGCAGCAACATCATGAACAATTCTTTTAAATAATAAGGGAATAATTTGTACTTCCAAACAGTTTAATAAATGTATATGGCACAAGAACACACATATATCCATATTGGGTGAGACTTATGGTCTATCCATCTCAATATTTTTCTTGTTTCTATTATTTCAACTGAAACAGTTGGAGATTTATTGAAAAAAATGGAATGTACTTTCCTTACTAGCTAATTATATTCCAGTCTATGAGAAGCCTAATGCACAAATGGAAGGTTTTGTTCATACACTATATGATATTCTTCACCAAGAAAGTTTCTACTTTATGCAAACATGAAATATTCTAGAATTATTTGGCAGCTTTCATTTCTTGTTCCAAACCATATTTTGCAACATATTTTCCCCTATCTTTGCACTACAGTCAGTGAACATCAAGATTTTCAGAATTTTGACAAATTCTTTAGAGAACTACCCTACTTCTTCAAACTATGAAACAACATAAGCATGGATGCGCCATTTGGTAAGTGCAATGGATGATAGGAGATGGTCAGAGGGTTCCACTGGTACCTTGATGTAAAGAGTAAAAGTAGCAAAACATCCAACAGATTAGGTAGTTCTCTTATGGTGAGTTTTTCAGAGAACATGGATTAGTGTAGCACAGGCTGAACAGATCTTATCCCTCTTCAATATGGAAACCTTTCAAATACTGTAAATTAATTATAACATTGTGTCCCCTTCAATCCCAACAAATGAAATGTTTTTTAATCTAATTTCATATGGCAACATCATAAGGCTTCCTTTTTTCACCATTCTTTGAATATTCCTCAGAGTACATGTTCTAAAATCTAAAATCTACAACTGAAATTGATGTTCCAGCATAGGCTCATCAGGGTAGAACATGACAAGATTATTACTTAATTCAACCTAAAGTTACATGAGATTTTTTTGTCAAAGACTGTTCTTTGCATTGACTATTTGACTAGATCTAAAGTCACAAAATTCTCTTAATGTCTACTTCAAAATTTACAAGTGTCTTTGTGGGTGGCCTTTCTAAAAATCTAGGTAAATCTGTAGCATTTCTCTGATCTATTGATGTAGAACTGCTGTTTTTTTTTAAAAAAGGGAAATATTAGATCATTGGTATGACATTTTTTAAGCCATACTCATTCTCTATGAGCAAATTTCCTTTTCTAGATGTTCATTTATCATTACTTTAATAACTATTCCAGAATGTTGCCATAATTAAAAGCATATTGTCCTATAGTTTGCAGAATTTATTCTCTTCCCTTTTTGGAAGACTAAATTGTTTACCCCTCTTTAGTCCTATAGCTCTTCTTCCATTATCCAAGAACTTTCAGAAATCACAGTGACTCAGCAAATGCTTCTTCTAGTTGATTAATTACCATGTAATATAATTCATTTGAGTCTGATGACACAAACTCATCAAGGGCAACCAAGTGATCTCTTACTTATTTCCTTACTTGTCTTAGATCTCAACTAATTATTAGTAATTTTTGTCCTGTTCTTTACAGTCTAGAGAGCACTTTCTTTGGCAGAGAAAATAGAATCAAAGTAAGAATTAATTAGCTTTACTTTTTCTCTGTCATCAGTTATGATCATTCCATCTACTCCAAGAGCAATGCTTCCTCCATTTTGAATCTCTCTTTTTCTAAAATACAATCTACCTTTCTACACACAAATACATATTTTGCTCTGTTTTCATTCCCTTGTCAGCTTCAACTCATTTTGACCTTTAATGAACTTGACATTAGTCTTATAGGTATGTACCATATTTGATTCTCTTCTCCCTCATGCTTGTATAATCTATAGATGTATTTTAAAAATCCAAGCTCATCAATAAGTTTCATGTGAATCCAGAAGATAGCACTAAAGGCATTTATCATTTTAAAACATATTTAGAAAACAAGGAGTGGAAGTTAAATACACTTTTTGATTTGTGTGGAATACAATCACACAGGTATCTTTATCAACTTCTACCAGAAGTTGACAGACTGTCTAAGAAAACATATGCACCCAAGATATGTCCTACAATTAAGGAATGTTTGAAGAAATTATGGTATATGCATATGATGGAACACTGATTTACTGTAATAAATTTTGAAGAGTAGTTTTAAAGAAATTTGTGAAGATATGAGGGTACTGATCTAGCATAAAGACATAGGGAACAATATATTCAATAACAACATTAAAAAGCAATCATGAAAGATATAAGAACTCTAATCAATGAAATGATCAATCATGAATCCTGAGGACCCAAGATGAAGCATGCTACCTAATTCCTGACAGAGAGATGATGGGCTCAGGTTATGAACTGAGACATATACATACATATACATGACCAGTAGTGGGACTTGCTTTGTTTGACTATGAACATTTGTTACAGGGTTTTCCTTTTCATTCTCCTTTCTAAAGACTTGGAAGATAGAAGAAAAAAAATAGTTTTTATTAGTTGGAAGAAATGGAGAGACAGAAGCAGAAAGACAGAGATAGAGAAATTGATAAAGAAGAACAAAAGCAAAGAAGGAAGGAAGGAAGGAAGGAAGGAAGGAAGGAAGGAAGGAAGGAAGGAAGGAAGGAAGGAAGGAAGGAAGGAAGATATACCTTGGACTTATTGTCTCTGTGACTTAAGAGCATCTGGACAAAAAGGAATGAGATGTCAACAGGAAGTTTTGCTCAGAGACTAGCCTAATGCTTTATTGCCAGTTATCTGTTGGCTACAAGTATTGTTTTGATAAAAGTACCTTTGGTTATTATCTACATCTTTCCTTGAGTATTTTGCAAGTAAGCTTTTGGCAGTTAACATGGTGACAGAAGAGGACCACTGTACCTTTGGAAACATGAAGACCCTTTTAGAACATCCATTAAGCAGATTCCTCTTTGGAGTGTTTGACCTCACCTCAGAGTTTCCTCTACCTGTTTTCACCCAAGGTTCTATTCTGAGGAGGGGGGAAAGGAATGGAAATTTGGGGGAGTTTCCCTTTTGAATAAATTTCATTTTTTGAGGCAATGATGAAAACAAATATTACTTATGCATATATTTTTAAGCTCTGGGTACACCTAAGATATAAAAGAGATAGCAGGGGTCAGAGAATGACATACAAGTGTTAGATATATCTGTAAATAATGTTAGTTCTTTTCTCTGATGTTGGTTATAGAAATATATGGTATACAAGGTCTGGGTGAATTTGTGATAGGGCCTTAAATTAGTTACTTTAGTGAGTAAAACTGAATAGTTGTGGCAGAAAAGAAAAAGAAAGAGAAAGGAAATTTGTAGCATGATCATCAGTGCAAATATGTGACAAAGAAAGGGGTCTGATGATTGGGAGTAAAGATGTAGACACCAGGGAACTTGTAAATTTTGGAGCACATGAAATATTTGCACCTAGAGATAGCTAGATGGTTCGTCCAGTATTTACCATAGTGCCTGGCCCTTAATTAATGTTTAGTATTGATTAATGGATTGATTAGTGTCGATTAATGGATATATCATTGGACTTGGAGTCAGGAAGACCTGAATTGAAATCCTTCTCCAGGTACTTTTCTAATGTGTGATTTTGGGGTAAGTCACCTAAATTCTGCTTCCCCATTTTCCTAAACTGAAAAATGAAGCTATCTGCCTTCCAGGGTTGTTGTGTGGATAGAAGGGGATAATATTTGTCAGGTGCCTTGCAATCATAAATTACTATTTAAGTGCTAACTTTTGTTGTTATTATTATTTATTTGTACTGTATCAGAGTGAGAAAAAGCCAAAACTAAGCTAGAGAAAATTCATGTTGGGGGGCGGGGGGAGAAGAAGGGGAAGGAGGGATATCACAGAGCACACTACAGAGGTATTTTGACTATGAGGAGGAAACCTTTCAGGAGTCCCAGTCCCTGAAGCTGGGGGATTTTGAAGTCAAGGCAGGAATTGTCCCAGGAGAGATGGACCATGGGACACTGAGAATGTAAGTCCAGGGCAGTTATAGCCCACAGATTTCTGGAAAAGTTCAGGTAAACTGTTAAATCAAGAGTTGCTTTGGAGAAAAATCTCATTACTGGATGTTGATTCCCTGAAATAAAGTACTCTCATGTCTTGTGCTAGATAAAGCATTGGATACTAGACCTGATAGAGTATTCTCTGCTAGTCCTGAGATAATAGTGTTACCTGGGCTCATCTGATCATGGCCAGATCTCCCAAAACAGAAGAAACTATAAGCAGGCTTCTATGGCCATGTCTAATTCTCCTAAAAATGGAAACGCTCTAATTGGCTGCTTAACTGGAACATTATTGAGCCAGTCCTGCTTTGCTGCATTTGCTGACTTGTGTTCTTTTCTGTACTCATACTCTGTAAGTACATAGAAAGAAAATACATAACCCAGTTCATCCAAAGCAAAGAGAGGAAGGACTTCTTTCTCTTGCTTTCTTTTACCTCCTCTCCAAGGAATAGACCTGGGGGTGTTTGCTTCTTCTCTGTGGTCCTCAGTTTCAGGTGTAGTAAGTGATCATTCCAGGATTCAAATAAACTTGTAAGGAAAAAAAGCCAAGGTGGCCCTGAAGTCAGGATTCTAATCCCAAATTCCTGCCTTCTCCAACTCAGCAGGGAAGCATTGAGAAGCAAGCTGACCAGGAATCAAGCTGAAGGGGTTTTGGATTTATTTCTTGGGACTGATCTCTAGACACCAACCTAAGGAATGGAACTAATGGAACTAATCTCTTTCTCCTGAAGTGTTGCCAAAAGGAGGGGGAAATGGATTATGACTCCCATGTTACAGAGGAGTAATTTTGTTTATTTGTGATTTTACCTTTTGAAGTCTTTTGTGAAAACTGCTGTGACTGTTAGTGACTAAATGGAATTGGGGTGCAGTCAACCACTCAGTATAATTGAAAGGATAATATCAATGGTGACTGGAGTCATCACACAGTGTCTGTATTTCTACCAAACTTCTTTCCAATGTTCCCAACAAAAATAATGAATTTTTATTCCCAAAACTTAAGTCTATACTTATCAAATACAAGGTTACTACAGTTATCCTTTCCATATCTAAAAGGTTAGGGTTGTAGTACCCTCCTCCTGCCATGAATTTTTGTCCTTCCCTTTGCACCAGAGTAGAAGTCTGCATTTTTTTTTGTCTTTTATGGGGTGTTTACAGCCTTATTGTAAAATCTGAATTGATTTCATACAATTCACCATAACATATTTTATGCATTTCTGAATTTCTAAACTTTTTTCTGTCATCTGCTGGCCTCTGTATGTTGTCTGCAACTTCTGCAAACCCCCCCCCAAAATTTCCATTTAATTTATTATTTATTATGGTAACTGAAATATATCAAAACTAAGATGGGGAAAGTCATGATGTGGAAGGTATAATATTTGCTACTGTTAATTCTATGTCTACTCTGTTCTATTGTTTAGCCATACCAGATAGTTTTGATAAACACGGCCATATATTTTGGGAACCTATTAAATTTCAAATGTATTATCCTTATTATATAAGCAAACATAATGAATTTTAGTATTGCAAATAGTAGTATGACACAGTATGAACACTATGACATTTGTCATAGCCTGGGATCCTACTTACCTTACAGTTGCCATGCCATAATGTTGACTTATTTAGTGCTTACAGTTTAAAATCTTCCAAGTAAGGACACTGCCTTTCCACTTGTATTTGTAAAAATGATTTTTAAATGCAGAGGTAGAATTTTATACATATTTTAACAACTTAATCTCATTTGGTTTTGTTCTTCATTCTATACTATCAAATGCTTTTTAAAATATCTAATCTATTAACTAACTCACCTAGCTTTATGTTACCTGCCAATTTGACAAGTTTACTATCTTATCAATTTAATATTCCACATTAATTTAATACTTCAGGATCAAGTACAAATACCTGGGACATTAGATCAAAGATGGGATTTCCAAATTGTTATTAAATAGATAAAGTCTTATCTTTAGATTGAGTCTTTCAACCAGTTCTTTGTAATCTTAATAGTATTTTATTTTTTCTAATTGTAAAATTTCTTCCTCCTTCCCATGTGCCCCTCCTGCCCAAGACATCAAGAAATCTGCTTTATTAACATTTTTATCATGTCCTTGAGTTTAGACAATTAAGAAAACAATCAATCAAGTCCTGATTTGTCATGTTTGCCAATTACAATTACAATTGCTCACTGAAAATTAAACAATTGGCCCTTGATCAGTTTGAGATGGCTCTAGCATAACATTACTTCTACTTAATATTGAAATCATTTTGATCTTTCAGTTTCTTAACACCTCTAGATTTTTTCCCATCAATTTGATATTTCCTATAATTATTATCAATTTTAATAGCTGGTTGGTGGGTTCTTGTCCTTCATTATGGAAGAAGACCAAAACATTTACCTAAAACTTTAAAGTTTGAAAAGTGTTTTATAAATCTTATTTTGTTTGATTTAACTGTCATCACCAATACAGAAAATTTGTGGTTACTTTGTCAAAACAAAATGGAATAGAGTTAGTCAGATATATTCTGTTTTTTATGAAACTGTGTTGGATTTTAGTGGCTTCTATTTCCTTTCCAAATCTTCAGATCATCCCTTCAATAATACATTATAGAATTTTGTTTTGAATTGAAATTATGCTCAATGGACTTAATGCAGACTTAATCAATCAACAAAAAGTTCTTATGTGCTAAGGACTAAAACTAAAAACTAGGAATATTAAGATAAAGTAAAATAGTCTGTGACCTCATAGAGTTTACATTCTATTCTAGAAGACAACATTTACCCCCATAATTAGATACATACAAATAGAAACAAGATAACTTTAGAGGGGAAGCTACTAGTTTCAGGGGAACCAGGAAAAGACTCAAGGAGAAGATGGTGTTTGAATTGAATTTTGAGGGAATCCAAGAAAACAAAAGGTAGAGGTAGGAAAGGAAACTATTTCAAATATGATAACAACCAATAGAAAGGTTCAAAAAAGAAGATGGAGCATCATATATGATGATCAGCTAATAAGCCAATATAACTGGATCTCAGAATGCAAAAATTATATAAGGGGTAATGCATTAAGAAGACAGAAAGTTAGGAAGAAGTCAGATTGTGAAGAATTTTACAAGCCAAGTTGGGGCGGCTAGGTGGCGCAGTGAATAGAGCACCAGCCTTGGAGTCAGGAGTACCTGGGTTCAAATCTGGTCTCAGACACTTAATAATTACCTAGCTGTGTGGCCTTGGGCAAGCCACTTAACCCCATTGCCTTGAAAAATCTAAAAACAAAAACAAAACAAAAAACAAAGAAACAAGTCAAGTCGAAGAATTTATAAATGATCCTAGGGGCAAGTAGGAGCCATTGAAGTTAATTGAGTGGAAAGTTGCCTGGGAGAGACTGTTAGTTTAGAAACATCTCTTTTCAACATTATGGAGGACATTTGGAGTGGGCAGAGACTTGAAGCAGAGAGACCAGTTAGGAGACTAATGGGTTAATTGATATGACAGGAAATGGAGCTTGTTTATAGAAAGACCAAGAGAAGTTATTGAAGTGAAGATTTAACTTGCAATGAAGAAGGAAGGACTCTTGAACTATGGTTCTGAAGTATTTGCAGAAGGAACACAAATAGAAATATTTAGCAAAGTCCTTAATTCTAAGTCCAGAATTCTTTCTGTTATTAGCATCCTGTCACACTCCATGTGAACTAAGCATAATTTCGTGACTTTTTCTAAAATTATTTAAGAGTAGCTTAAGGGTAAGACCAAACTCACAGATTAGTAGCTTTTAGGATGTGAATTAGAGATAGTCTTAAGAGATAGAAGTTGGGCTATTGAGGTAAGTCATGCCAGTGTAGTAGTAGTAGTAGTAGTAGTAGTAGTAGTAGTAGTGGTGGTGGTGGTGGTGTTGGTAGTGGTAGTAGTAGTAATATGGAAGAATATTGAGGACTACAGGGATCAGAAGTTATAAGAAGGACAAAATATGTTTGGTATGAGTCGAGTGTGAAAGATGCAAAGGTAGATTAGGGTCAGAAATAAAAATTTCTCAGTTCAGGATCTAGTTAGATAAAGCTAGACCTGGAGTTCAAAAATAAACCTCCTAAATTCTATTGTTTTGTGACAAGCCTTTTAGTACATCTGGAATCCACCATGTAATCCATTCTATCTACCTAGTCATAAAATTAACCCTGACATCAGTTTGCTTTCAATATGCAATTTCTAAAGTAATTATCAAATCTCACTTATTGAGAGAAATCTTTCCTATGTTGATGCCTTCCCTCTGTGATAATATCTCAGTTTCTATACAGATCTTTGTGTAAATGTTGTACCTGCCACTAGATAATAAATTTCTTGAGGGCAGGGTCTGGCTTTTTTTATTTTATCCCCAGTAAAGTAAAGTGTTTGGGACATTTCAGCTTGCAGATAATAACAAATAAATAAATTTCAATTTTCCTATCTACTCCTATGGTCTATCATTTTTAGAATTAGTAAAAAAAATAACACTTTTGATGCAAGGACAACGAGGTATATTGTTTTAAAATTAAATTACATTAAAAATTGATACATGTTTACTTGTATTTTTCAACATAAAAACAGCATAAATTAGTTAAGTTGATCTTGGATCACATTTTGAGAACCATTGAACTAATGAAAAGCAGATAATGACTTGATCATCACTTTGTATTTCTAGTTTGTCAGGAGTATAGAATTTATCAGAAATGAAGATAAGTTCTGGCTGACAACTAGAAACATTCTTAAGCTTTAATCCTTTAGTCCTTTTAGACATTTCACCATATGTCCTTGGGGAAAGTCATACTCACCACTGATGAAATTGGCTAGCAAATTAAGTGAAAAAGAAGGAATGGGTCCCGAAGAATAATAATTACTTAGATGGCACAACTGGGATATGTTTTCCTCAACTACTTGCCTTGTCAAAGGCATATAGATTTGCCTATAAGAACCAAAATCAAGGAAGATTCTGGCATGAACTGAACTGTCAAAATTTTCTCAACCCAGCTACAAACTGCCAGCTCTGAGTAATTTTGCACTGAAGAAACTCATGAATGTCCACGAAAACTAGTAATCCCCCTTCTAAAAGGACTTAATATTTGTCTTCCTATTGTGTTTATGTGTGGGAGCTAATATTTCCCATTCATAATTGACCCTAGGGAAATATGCCCAGGATATATTTTCCCAAGATAGTGAAGATCTCTGGCTTTCTGTTAAGCTGGGATCTGAAGTGGATAGTGGAAAAGAATGGGGGGGGGGGGGTTGATTAGATCAAGAAAATTGTTAAGTATAAAACACACTAATAAGAACTGTCTATTAAAATTTGGTCTGAAAGTGTGTCTCAGAAGCTCCTCTTCTTCCTATTCTCAAAGAGTGTTTTCAGGGAGATAAGTCATTACTATTTCAAATTTTACTAAAGAGTATTTAGTCAGATACTAAAAAATCATTTTGCATGATTTTATTAAAAAAAATCCTAAACAACTAAAATAATTCCACTTCTATCATTCACTTTTTAAGTGTTCTCCTCTTGTAGCCAATCAGTTCCTTCATTTCAGAATACATATAATGCAGAATATGTTCTAATTATTTCTTCCACTCATTCAATTCCAAAAAGGCAAGAATTTGAAAACTTGTTATTTTTTGCTTTGTCTTGAGTTGCATCAGAAAGATATTAATTATATTTTTTTGAAAGATTTTATTTATTTTGAATTTTACAATTTTTCTCCAATCCTGCTTCCCTCCCCCTACCCCACTGAAGGCAGTTTGTAGTCTTTACATTATTTCCATGGTATGCATTAATCTAAGTTGAATGTGATAAGAGAGAAATCATATCCTTAAGAAAGAAACATAAAGTGTGAGATACAGTAGAATTACATAATAAGATAACATTTTTTTTTAAATTAAAGGTAACAGTCTTTGCTCTTTGTTCTTTGTTCAAACTCCGCAGTTCTTTCTCAGGGTACGGATGGCAATCTCTCTGTCACGGATATCCCAAATTTGTGCCTGATTGTTGGCCTGATATTAATTATATTTAAAGAAAAACACTTTGAAAACTATTTAATTTTGTAATCTTAACAATTCCATTCAATAATCATATATTAAACATCATGTTAGGTACTGGAAATTAAGCAACAAAATAAAGCAGCCCCTCTCAAGAGTCTAAGGAAGAATTAGATTGTAATTTGAAGAGAGATGGGAAGAAAGACACAGAGAGAGAGAGAAAAAGAAACTAACAGCTACTGGGGGGTTGATGAAGATTTTTTAAAGATCTAACAAAGTTAATCTTGGAGAAGTTGAAGCATCCTGAGAAACAGACATGAAAAGGGCATGTATTTCCAGAAAGAATAACTAATGAGAAGGCTCAGAATCCCAGAGACAGAAAGCTAAGTGAGAGGAAAGGCAAGGAGATTGATCTGACTGACATTCACTATAAGAAAGGGAATGATGAGAAATAAATGTGATGAGTTTTTAATGCCAAAGATCACAAAGAACACAAGAAAGAGAAGATTTTGTCCCCCAACTCACAGTCTTTTATAAAAGTGGAAATCCACGATTAAGGATCATTGTACATAGCCATTAGCCTTTTTCAATATGATGAACAGCCTCATTGTAATTTTTTCTTCTTCCTCTTATTCTTTTTTCTTACTAATATTTTATTTTTAACAGTTACATATTATCACAGTTTTTCAGCATTCATCTACATGCATATTTGTTACAAAATTTTCTTCCACCCACCGTTCCCATCCCCTCCCTCAGGAGTTAATAGTCTAGTGAACATTATACACAGACATTTGTGTTTAGCGTGTTTACATATTAGTCATTTTACTGTATGAAGAATTAGGACTAAGGGAAAAGAGAGAAAAACTTGGAATAGGAAGGAAAAAACAAGAGGAATTTTAAAAAGGTGAACATACTGTTCATTCAGATTCTGTAGTTTGTTTTTTAATTCTGTTTTCTCCATCTGGATATGGATGGCATTGTACATAACAGGTTTCCCAGGGTTGTTCTTGCTGTCTGAATTGCTGACAGAAGTGGCATCTATCAGAGTTAATCAATTGATTAACAGTTGCTAATGTGTATAATGTTCTCTTGGTTCTGTTTCCTTCACTCAGCATAAGTTCCTGTAATTCTTTTGATGCTTCTCTAGAGACTGACCATTTATGATTTCTTATTTAAAATATAATATTCAAGGCAGCTAGGTGGAGCAATGGATAGAGCACTGACCATGGAGTCAGGAATGCCTAAATTCGAAGCTGGCCTCAGACACTTGATAATTACCTAGCTGTGTGGCCTTGGGCAAGTCACTTAACCTCATTGCCTTGAAAAAAACAACAAAAATAAAATATAATATTCATAACATTCATATACCATAATTTGTTCAGCTAAGTGATGGACATTCTCTCAATTTTCAGTTCTTTGCCACTACAAAAAGAGCAGCTATGAATATTTTGTAAAATGTGGAACTTTTCCCATTTTTATGATTTTTTTTCCTGGATTTAGGCCTAGTGTTAACACATTGTTCCATATTGCTCTCCAGAATAACTGGATTAGTTCACAACTCTATCAACAATGTATTAATCTTCCTACAACCTCTCCCTTTTGTTTTCCCTTTTTGTCATCTTAGCCTATTTAAGGCATGAGATGATACCTAATAGTTGTTTGAATTTTTACAATACTGATTTAGAACATTTTTTCATATGATTATATATAACTTTAATTTCTTTCTTTTGAAAGAATACTGCTTGATAAGTGCTTATTAAATATTCTGTCTGTCTGACTAGCCATCTGACCAACAGCAATTCTGTCTGTCAATTTTTCTGTCTTCTGTTTGTCTCTCTTTTTTATCTATCAATCAATCTGTTCTCTAATTTTCAGAATCAGAGAATCTCAGAAATAGATGCATCCATCTATCAAGCCAAATGTATCTACACTTATTAGCTATAGGGCCTTGGGCAAGTCACTTAACTGTGATTGCCTAGCATCCAGGGCTATCTCCAATCATCCTAATTCATATCTGGCAACTGGATCAAGCTGGTTCTGGAGGAAAAAGTGAAGCTAGTAACAGCACAGCACCCCCTCACTCAAATCTAATTCACATGCTTTTCATGGTATCACCACCTTAAGGCCATGGTCTTCTTCAAGAATGAAAAAACATAATCAATTGAGGAGTGACTTATAACTTTGTAAATTTGATTCAATTATCTATGTATTTTAGAAATGAGACCTTGGAGCGTCTTGGTGGTGCAGTGGATAGAGCACTGGCTCTAGAGTCAGGAGTACCTAAGTTCAAATTCAGCCTCAGACACTTAATAATTATCTAGTTGTGTGGCCTTGGACAAGCCACTTAGCCCCATTTGCCTTGAAAAATCCTAAAAAAAAAAAAAAATGAGACCTTGTTCGGAACCCCCTAGCTGTGAAAAATTGTATCTCAGCTTTCTGTTTTCCTTCTAATCTTGACAGTATTGGTTTTATTAGTGCAAAAACCATTTTAATTTAATATATCAAATTCATTTTGCAATTTATAATATTTTCTATTTCTTGTTTTGTCAGAAATTAGTATCTTTTTCCATAGTTCTGACAGATTAAGCATTTCTTGATCTATTTATTCAACTATGGTATCACCCTTTATGTCTAAAATCTTGTACCTATTTTGACCTTATTTTAGAATAGAATGTGAGATGTTTGCCATACTTTTCCAGGTTTCCCAACAATTTTTGTCAAATAATGAGTTCCTATACCAGAAGCTAATGTCTGGTTTGTCAAACAATTGATTGATATAGTCATTTATTACTGTTTTCTTTTGTATCTATCCTAATCCATTGATACATTACTCTATTTCTTAACCAGTATCAGGCAATTTTTTCCATCCTTTAGATTTTTGCAAGACAATGGGGTTGTGATTTGCCCAAGATCACACAGCTGAGCAGGTATTAAGTATCTGAGGTCAAATTTGAACTCAGGTCCTTTTCATTCCAGGCTCTATCCACTATGCCACCTAGCTACCCTGCTACAAAGTAGTTTTGAAGTGACTGCTTTATAGTATAGTTTTAGATCTGGTAGAGCTAGGCCAGCTTCCTTTACATTTTTCTTCATCAGTTCCCTTAATATTCTTAACCTTTTGTTGCTCAAAATAAATTTTGTACTCAATAAAATAGCTATTTAGTAGTGTGGCACTAAGTAAGCAATTTAATTTAGATGGAATTGTTTTGTTTAATATTAGTTCAACCTAATCATGAGCAATTGACACATTTCCATTATTTAGATCTGAATTTATTTATGTGAAAATCATTTCTGAGTTTGCCTTGGGAGGTTGATTCCCATGTATTTTACATTGCCTGCAGTTACTTTAACTGGAATTTCTCTATCTCTTGCCCTTGGGCTTTGTTGTTCATATATAGAAAAGCTGATGATTAATGTGGGTTTATTTTATATCCTGCTACACTTTGCTCAATTTCTTAATTGTTTCAAGTACTTTTTAAAGATGATTTTCTAGGGTCCTCTAAATATACCATCATATCATCTGCAAATAATGAAAGTTTTGCTCCCACATTGCCATTTCTTGTTCCTTCAATTTCTTTTTCTTTTCTTATTGTTAAAGCTAACTTTTCTAATACTATATTGAATAGTAATGATGATAATAACCATCCTAATTTCACCCCTGTTCTTATTGGAAATGTTCCTCATTTATCTCAATTATATATAATTGTTTATGGTTTTTAGCTAGATACTGCTTATTATTTTAAGTAAAATTTCATTTATTCCTAAACTCTCTAGTGTTTTTAATAGGAATGGATGGTGTATTTTGTCAAAGGCTTTTTCAGCATCTATAGAAATAATCATATGATTTCTGTTGGTTTTGCTATTGATATGTTCAATTATGTTGAATATTTTCATAAAATATTGAACCATCTCTGCCTACCTGGCATGAATCCTACCTGATCATGGTGTATAATCCTAGTAATAACGTACTATAATCTCTTTGCTAAAATTTAATTTCAGATTTTTTTCATCAATTTGCATTAGGGAGATTGATCTATAATTTTCTTTGTTTTGGTTCTTCCTAGTTTAGGTATCAGAACCATATTGGTCTCATAAAAAGAATTTGGTAGAACTTCTATTTTTAAAAACAGCTTATTTAAAATTGGAATTAATTGCTCCTTAAATGTTTGGTAGAATTGACTTGTAAATTCATCTGAACCTAAAGACTTTTCTTAGGCAGTTTATTCTTCAATTTCTTCTTTTTAAAATGGCGTTATTTAAATATTTTATTTCCTCTTCTGTCAATCTGAGTTGTTTATATCTTTGTAAATATTCATCCATTTCATTCAGGTTATCAAATTTATTGGCATATAAGTGGGCAAAAATAGCTCTGTATTATCTCTTTAATTTCTTTGTCATTGATGGTGAATTCACCCTTTTCATTTTTTGAAACTAGCTTTTTAGTATTCTTTCTTTTCATAAATCAAATTAACCAAAAGTTTATCTATTTTCATTTATTAGATCAATGATTTTCTTGCTTTCACTTTTATTTGTCTTGCCTTTGATTTTCAGAATTTCTCATTTCATTCTTTCTTGTCCTTCCTTTTCTCTCCTCCTCCTCTCTCCTGTCAATTATTCCAAACATGGAAACTGTATCCTAAAGCTCTTCAATATTTTCCTATATTGCAGTTATGAATTAGGTCTAAACAGTAAAATTCTTCCTTTGGTTAATACAAATCACCTTATTTCCCTTGGTTTTCTTCAAATCTTCAATTTATTCTATTAGCATTTTTTAAAAAATGTAAGTCTTAATAAATCTTCACCATTCAAAATATCTGTTGAGAAACTCTGTCAAAATCTTTGTACTAGGGGTGGTTAGATGGCGTAATGGATAAAGCACTGGCCTTGGAGTCAGGAGTACCTGGGTTCAAATCTGGTCTCAGACACTTAATAATTACCTAGCTGCATGGCCTTGGGCAAGCCACTTAACCCCATTTGCCTTGCAAAAACCTAAAAAAGAAAAAGAAAAGGAATCAGGAAAAAGGAAAATTAAGTAAAAAAGCCAGGTAGGTACAGGGAAGCATTGGACAGAAGCAAAACAGACACATGAAGAGGGAACATAGTTTTTAAAAAGGGAAGGATTGGTGTGAAAGAATGGAATGGAGTGGAGGAAAACACATGGTTAGAAATCAGAAAAAGATAGGAGAATGAATTAGAAATAAGAATACAACAATAAGTTGTTTATAAGAAAGATATTTGAAACAGAATTAAACTAGCAGAATCTATTATGCTTTATCTGAAACAAAAGAAAAAAGTCTGGGTAGCAAACATGATCTCAGAGAAAGGAAAAACAAGAGCAAAAATAGAACTTGTTTAAAGCAGTAAACCCGAAACCTGTATTTTATTAGAGAATAGCATTGGCATTAAATTAATATTAATACCGAACAAAAATGGTATAGCATTCAAATCCTTGAATTGAAAGTTAAATAAAATGTAAGAAATAATAGATATTAAAACTAGAATAATAGGTGACCTTATTTTTTCCTTTATCCAACCAAAAAATAAACAAGAAAAACACTAAGGGGATGAACAAAATTTTTAAAAAGTTAAATATTAATATGTTTAAATAAGTTAAATTTGAGAATACTGGATGAGAAAAAGGTACTTAATTTTTGAATTAGGCACAAATCATTGAACAATTAACAAATGGTGATTTAGCACTAATATAGCAAGGATATATAACCTAAGCAAGGACCAAGTCTTAGATTTCAATGATCTGATCCATGTGGTAGGTTATCTATATCCTTACACTTTATAATTCATCTTCTAATGCAGAGTAGTGATAATATGCTGAAGATTCAGAGGAAAATCAGGACTACTGAACAAATAATAACTCCAGAATAATTTTACAGATTCTTATGATGTAAGGTGTGATTTAAGTAGGAACAGCATTAGGAACAGCAGAGTCAAGAATTCTTCACCCATCAAGGTGATAGATGGCTAAGAGGTCATAAACCTTTTCAATACATCCTATATTATGCTCTAATTTGATCCTGAGATCCTTCTAATACTTCCACTTGCTTAGTATTCCCTGACCTATAAAAGTTTTCTGCTCCTTCAAAGTCACAGCAGGGGAATGATACAAAACTTTTGCTCCCTTAAGGGTCTCTGTCTAAAAGCTGCCTGCTTCATTTATTAAATATGGAATCTCCTTTATTTCTTTCCAGGGTCTCAAATGACTGCCAGTTCAGTTATGGAACCCTTCTTTTCCCCAAGTAAATACATATTCATCATAATTATGTAGTGACAGTTTTGCCTTTCCTTTCTTCCAATTTATCAGGTTGCCATCATGTGAATTTATCTTTATGAGATCATGTTCAAATTATACTCATCTCATACATCTAAAAAGTTCCCTTCTATATTTTATTGACTTAGTTGATTCTGTAACAATGAATGGCATCCAACTGCAGGAAGTGTTACAGTACTTTTGCTGGAGCCATTGCTACAATGATTCATAAAAGTTCCATTTGAGCTTATTTGCAGAGTTCCTTTCTTGTGATGAACTGCCCACTATATGTTCCATCAAGGAACAGTAATAACTCCATATATTGAACTCTCAAGGATATTTTGTGGTTTGTATTTGTATGAGGATTTTGGGGGGGGGGGGTTATATTATAAAGGAAATAGAGATCTAAGTATGTAACTATAGTAAACCAATTCTGTCTTCTAGGTACCCAGTAGATGCTAAAACTTGGCAACTTGAAATAATATATTTCCATTTTCAGCATCCTATTGCAAAATCTATATCACTCAATAAATCCATGCCACTTTATCACCTGCAGATGACATGTTTTAAATATCTTTTTGTAAAATAACTGGTCATAATTACATGACCCTGAATCACTGTTATAAACCCTACAAAAGGAACTCAAAGCACTGTCTTAGACCCTCTTTCTTTTTTCCCTCTACACTATTTCACTTGGTGATCTAATCAGTAATCATGGATTCAACAATCAACTTTTTGCACATGATTCTCAGTTTTTGTTCAGCTTTAACTTTCCTGCTAACCTTTAGTTTCACATCTAGAATTGCCTTTAGGATTTCTCAAAATGAATGTTTCATAGACATCTTCAATCTGACTAAAACTGAACTCATTAAATTTTCCTCCCACAAACCCTCACTCTTATACTCCTCAGGCAACCAAACCCACAAGCTAGTTATCATTCTCAAATTCTCACTTTTTCTCATTCTCTCCCCTTAATAATTCAGCTGTTAAGACCTTTTGTTTATATGCACTTTCCTCTCCTCTCCTCTGATACTGCTATCACCAAAGTTCTCATCTTCTCTCACTTGAACAATTGCAGTAGGTTAGTGATTTATCTCCTTCTTTCAAGTGTTTCCACTCTAGTCCACCCTTCATTCAGCTGTCAAATTGATCTTCCTAAAATATGAGTCTGAGCATGTCACACCCTACCAGTCAATTCCTCCCTATAGCCAGCAGTAACAAATAAAAATTCTTTGATTTTTAACTCTCTCTATAACCTGTCTCCTTATTAAATTTTACAGGCACCCTGCCTCTACCTGCTCCCAGCCATGTAGGATGTAGGTTGTATTCAAAGAAGATTAGTACCTTTGGTGTAGGAGTGCTAAACCCTTTTTGGGGCTGCTTTTCATCTTTGATCACCTGAGACATCCAACTCACACCTGTGACTCTAAGAAGTTATAGCATGTACAGAGGCCTCAATCTGGTAAACCATTTCAGCAGGTGAGCAAAACCAGGTTGAGGGTAATCAAGGGAGTCTCAAAATCATTGGTGAATTGTGGGAGGTGTCTAACCCCAAGCATGCGAAGTCTTTCCATGGAGGAATGGGTGGATAAGAACACTTTGTTCCAATGACCGTTAAGCCAGCTGAAGCAGGTGCTGTGGAGCACTTAGAGCTTAGTTAGACACTGTCTTAACCCCAAGGTCATCCACTGCATCTAGAACCATCACCAGTTTATCTTGACCCTGTCTTATCATAATGGATCATGATGATTTTGGAAGAGAGAATGAGGCTGAGGACTTCATGAAGTTCCTCCTCACTTAAATCCAATTTATGTAAGCTTCAAAAGACATCATACATTATACTTCCTCAAAGTTCTATGGTAATAGGCAAGTGATGAAGCAGCAGGTGAAGATACACTGGGAGCTGAAATCACCACCCTGCACACTGGCAGCCTAGGTCACAGGAATATTTCTGAACTGAAAGCAGCAGTGAAATTCAGCAACTCCCTGGGTGACTGAGCAGCCTTTTAAATATTGCATTGCTTAGCTCCTGATGTGAGATAAGGGCTAGAAAAGGTGCCCTAAAAATTAATCTGCTTATCCAACCCTGGCCTGATTACTGTGGCGGGGGGGGGAATTCCACAGAACAAGACACAAAAAAATCTGCAAAAATTTCTTCAAAAAGGATTCCACTCACCATTAGTGCATAAAATGTGAGCACATTCATAGAGAACACAAGATCCAAAAGACCTGAAACACAAACAGTTCTTGTTATGAAAGAACTCAGCAGATATCATACCCGAATAGCAGCTCTGAGTGAAACAAGGCCAGCTTACTGAAGTCAGAGCTGGATGCATGGAGCAGCCACATTGAAGGGACATACAGTGAATCTGGGGTAGGTTTTGCAATCAAAACTAATCTAGGGGGTGGCTAGGTGGCGCAGTGGATAGAGGACCAGCCCTGGAGTCAGGAGTGCCTGGGTTCAAATCCAGCCTCAGACATTTAGTAATTACCTAGCTGTGTGGCCTTGGGCAAGCCATTTAACCCAATTTGCCTTGCAAAAAAACTAATTAAAAAAAAAACTAATCTAGTCAACATTCTTGAATGCCTACCAAAAGTAATAAATGATGGGTTCATGACAATGAAAGTTCCACTTCCAGGAAAATGCCATGCCATCATCATCAGTGCCTATGCTCCCAACATGATGAACACTGATGAAGTTAAAGAAAAATTTTATGAAGACCTGAAGACCCTCTACATCAATGTACCAAAAGCTTATAATTCTAGGTGACATTAATGTCACAGTGGGCTCAGATAACCAGACATAGCAGGGAGTCCTTGGGAGGAATGGAGTTGGAAACAGCAACAGCAATGAGCAACTACTACTGAAGACTTGCACATCTCATGACCTTCTTATCACAAACACTGTCTTCTATTGACCTAAACACAATAGAACTTCCCAGATGCACCATCATAACAAACATTGGCATCTATTAGAATATGTGATTGTAAAGAGAAGATATGAGATATGAGAGCAGCAAAGGCAATGTGTGGTACAGAGTGCTGGACCGATCACCGACTCATTCTCTCTAAGTTAAATGTTTACATTCAACAACAGTGGTGACCCCAAAGCAAAATGAAAATTAGAAGAATTAATGTCAAGAGATTAGAGTGACTCTCTGAGCAGGAACAGTTTGATGCTAACTAGGAGAGAAAACTGAGCCAATACACACTTGGCCACAATGGAACAGAAAAGGAATGGGGCTGCTTTCAGAGATCTTGTATACAGCACTGCATTTATTCTTCTGGACCAGAACACTTAGAATCATCAAGACTGGTTTGATGAAAATGATGGAGAAATGTAGTTTCTAAATGAAAAATGAAAACTCCCCAGGGTTTATCAGGAGGATATTTCATCCATTTTCAAGAAGGCATCATTTAATTCCATTGAAAGTAATGTGCAAGTGAAGCTTAGAGAGATGCAGGACTCTTAGCTCAGTAAGAAGGCAGATAAAATTCATTTTTATGCACATAGTAACAAATCAAAGTGCTTTTATGATTCCCTGAAGGTTATTTATAGACCAAAGATCTATGGTGCATCTCAAGTGCTTAGTGCTGACAGATCCACATTGATTACCAAGAGACATGATTCTAGATAGGTGGGTTGAACACTTCCATAGTGTTCTTAAGAAACCATCAATCAGTGAAGAAACCATCAACCATTTACCTCAAATTGAAGTCAATCAGTTTAGCTGAAGTTCCAATTGAAGAAGAGGTTTTTGAATGTCATTAAGTTCCTTTCATGGACCAAACTGTCTGGTGCTCATTCTATTCCAGTTGAGATCTACAAAACTGCCTCAAATTTTCCAGGTTATATGACATGAAGATGTTATTCCCCAAGAATTCAAGGATGCTTCAATTGTCCATCTCTATAAAGATGAGGGAATAGATTGTCTAGTGACAATCAAAGGGATATTTCTCTTTTAGTCATTACTGGTAAGGTTCTTGTCAGCATCTTTATCAATAGACTGATCCTTCATCTGGAAGAATGTCCTCCCTGAGAGCCAGTGTGGCTTCAGAAAGGGTAAAGGAATAGTTGATATGGTGTTTGCTGCCTGACAACTCCAGGAAAAATTCCAGGAACAGAACAGAGATCTGTATACAACATTAATAGATCTGATCAAGGCTTTTGCTTTTTTTGATGGAAAATTATGACAAAATTTGTTTGCTCAAAGAAGTTCATGAATATTTTATGTCACTTTCATGACAATATACTTGCCTGGATTCTGGATAGTAGACGATGCTCTCAAGATTTCCCAATCACCAATGGAGGGAAACAAGGATGTGTCCTTGCTCCCATGCTCTTTAGCATCATGTTTGCAGCCATGTTATCAATGCCTACACTGAGGATGAACATGGCCTCAAGTTCAGCTATCGCACTGCTGGCAAACTCTTCAACTTGAAAAGGTTATAAGTCAAGCCCAAAGTAGAAGGAGTGTTAGTATATGATCTTTTTTTAAACTGATAACTTATTTTTCAAAATACATGTTATGAAAATTTTTCAACATTCATTCATATGCTTATGTATATGTTTGAAATACAAAATTTCCTTCCACCCTCCCTTCCCAATTGCCTCCGCTCAGTGGCAAATAGTCTGGTTATTATTCCATAATATTCATATACTATAACTTGTTCAACCATTCCCCAATTGATGGCCATCACCTCAATTTCCAATTCTTTGTAAATAAAAAAAAAGAGCTGCAATGAATATTTTTGGAATATGTGGGACTTTTCCCATTTTTTATGATTTCTTCTGAATATAGCCCAGAATTGGAATTTCTGGTTCAAAGGGTATGATCAATTTTATTGTTCTTTGGGCATAGATCCATATTACTCTCCAGAATAATTGATCAGTTCCCCACTCCACCAGCAATGCATTAATGTCCCAATCCTCCCATTAATGTCCCAATCCTCCCACAACCTCTTTAACATTGATCATTTTCCCTTCTGGTCATCTTAGCCAATATGATAGGGGTGAAGTGATCCCTCATGGTTGTTTTAATTTACATTTCTCTTAGAACTAGATAAATCTAACCACAAAATAAACAAGAAGGAAGTTAAGAAGGTGAATAAAACCTTAGAAAACTTAGATATAATAGATCTGAAGAAAATTGAATGATGGATAGAAAAGAATATACCTTTTTCTTTGTAGTACATGATACTTATCCCAAAATTGTCCATGTACTAGGGCATAAAAACTTACAACCAAATGTAGAAAGGCAAAAATAATAAATGCATACTTTTCAGATCATGATACAATAAAAATTACATGTTAAAAAGGACCATGGAAAGATAAACCAAAAATTAATTGGAAACTAAATAACTTAATCTTAAAGAATGAATAGATCAAACAAGTCAAGAAAATAATGTGACATTATACCAAAATTTATGGGGTGCAGCCAAGACAGTTTTGAGAGGAAATTTTATATCTCTAAAAGCTTATATGAATAAAGTAGAGAAAGAGGAGATTAATTAATTGAGTGTGCTACTAAAAAAGCTAGAGAAAAACAAATTAAAGATTCCCAATTAAATACCAAATTATAATTTCTGAAAATGAAAAGAGAGATTAATAAAATTAAAAGCAAGGAAACCATTGATCTAATAAATAAAACTAAAAGTTGATATTATGGAAAAGCCAATAAAATAGACAAACTTGGTTAATCTTATTGTTTTAAAAAAAGAAACACAATAACAAAATTACCAGTATCAAAAATGAAAAAAGTTGAACTAACCATCAAGAAGGAGGAAATTAAAGAGATAATTTAGATCTACTTTGCCAAGCTAGTATGCCAATAAATTTGATAACCTGAGTGAAATGGATAAATATTTATAAAAGTATAAACTGCCCTTTTAGCAGAAGGTTCAATATTAGGAAAACATTCAACACATTTGAATTTATCAATAGCAAAACCAACAGAAATCATATGATTATCTCAATAAATGATGGAAAAGCCTTTGATAAAATACAACTTCAATTCCCATTAAAAACACTAGAAAGTATAGGAATAAATGTAGTTTTCCTTAAAATAATAAGTTGTTTCTATCTAAAACCATCAACAAATATTATACGTAATGGGGATAAACTAAGAGCTTCAAATAAGATCAGGGGTGAAACAAGATGCCCTGTTATGAATCGCAACTCAGACTTTGGAACAGGTTTTGGAAAGAAAATAGAGATTTATTAAAGGAAGTTACAACATATTAAGAAAGTAATAGAAAAGTTAAAAAAAGTTTAAAGAGAAGGCCACATAGATTGCTGATTGAATTGGCCAGGCCACCTGACCAGAGTTCAACAGGAGGCTAGAAGTTAAAAGACATTATTTCTTTTCTAGCTTGATAAAAATAGTATTTAATGTTTGTAGACTGTGTACTCAATGCAACCTCTGAAGCTAAAATGCAGTAACTTATGGATCAGTTCTCTGCTGCTTGGGCTAAAAGGATTGAATTTAGTTGAAGGGATTGGATTTAGAGGATATGGGTATGGTTGGATCTTGTCTCTCCCTTGAAGTGAACCTAGATGAAATCACTATGTCTGAGACAAAAAACCCTGATGAAAAGCAGGGAAGTTTACTGTAAATTTGTGTCTCAGTTTCCTTTGACCCACTTTGATTCTGCTTTGCTCACAAAGTTTAGTCCTTTCTCTGATAAAGGCATTATAAGCTGGGCAGTCCTGAGTCAGTGACTCCTATACCTTACAATTAATTGTAAAGTTTTTAAGAGAGACCTTCAGATTGTCCCAGTACTTAGAGCACTTTGAGTTGCTACAAATCAATTAAATCATGGTTGGACTAAAGCCATAATTTACTTAACAAGAGGTTAAGTACCCTGGGTGGGGAGCTAAAGGGGAGGGGTGGAAGAAAGTATGCTTGGTGGGAGGGGTACAAATGGTGCATGAAAGGATTTGTCTTTGGATGATACTTTGGTTCATGAGGATAGTGTGTCCTTGGAGGCTACAGACTTTTGAGAAGTGTACTTCTAAGAAGACAAAAGAGGGAGGGCACTTAGTGACTTTGAGGCATTGCTGCTTATCAGTCAAGCAAGCAATCAGTCTGTGATTGTACTTTGGTAGTACTTAGAGCTTATCATGCAATCAATTAATCAAGTAGTGATCATACTTGATTGATAAATAACACCAGTTGAAGAGGCACAAAGACCTATAATTTTAGACGGAAAGAAGGAAGAGTATGAATACTGAGTAAATTCTATTCAATGGATTTGGCCCAGAGGGGGAAGAAGACACATTCCCACTTAGGTTTAAAAATCTACCCTACTGTACATGGAAGGGGGATGGTGGGGGGGAAGGGAAAGAAAAGGGAAGAAGGGAACTGATAAAAGGGAAGATGAAGGCCTAAGTGAAAATAAATTGAAAGTTAAATTTTAAAAGAAAAGTTAAAGGGGAAAGAGTGTAAAACTCTGGGAAGGAGGAATAAGAGGAAAGGAAAGAGAAAAATATAAATGGGGTAAAAAGAACATGGAGGGAAATACAGAATTAGTATTCTTAAATGTAAATGTGAATGGGTTGAACTGTCCGGCAAAACAAAAGTATAGCAGAATGGATTAAAACAGTCAAAAAGTTGTTTACAAGAAACACATTTGAAACAGAGAAATAAACATAGGTAAAGGTAAAAGGATGGAGCAAAATATATGATGCTTCAGCTGAAGTAAAAAAAAAAATCAGGGGTAGTGATCCTGATCTCAGATAAAGCAAAACCAACAATCAAACTCATTAAAAGGGATAAGGAAGGAAACCTATGATGTTATATCATTATTAATCAAGTATGTATCTAGTGGTATAGCATCCAAATTCACAGAAGCAAAGTTGAATGAATTACAAGAAGACAAACAGAAAAACATTAACAATTAAGACCAGAAAACACCAGGTGCTCCATCAGCTAGCACCACACCATCCATATGTGGAACCTTTAATTAGAGCAAATGGAGAATTTTTTAGTACTGTGGACAATTTTACTTGCCTTGGCAGTATTCACATGGACAATGGGACTGACACTGTCAGAATTATCTTAGTATTTGGGAGACTCTGAAAGAAAGTGTGGGAGAGAAGAAGCCTTAGAGAAATTGAAGGTTTATAGAGGCATTCTGCTGAATCATTGACATAAGCCTGTGAAACCTTGACAGTCTATCAGCACCATCAGAAAACTGAATCACTTCCATTTCTATTATTGTAGATTATGAAGATCACCTGGCAATAGAATATATCAGACACTGAGATCCTTTCTTGAACTGAACTCTGTACCATTCCAACATTGCTACAGAGAGTGCAACTATGATGAGCTGGACCCGATGTTAGAATGCCAGATGTACACTTGCCAAAAAAAAAACTATTTTACAGAGAACTCACCAAGGGTAAGCACTTGCAAGGGGGTCAGAAGTGATACTGGGACATCCTGAAGGTCTCTCTTAAGAACTTTGGAATTGGGGCTGAGATAGAGAGAGAAGACGGGCACTGTGCTAAGGTCTCCTGATATTATATTATATATGAAACAAACTTCTTAACAGAAAATCAATCAAGAAAACTCAGAAAAAGAAGCTAGGAGAAGAACATCTATCTCAAGGTTTGTCTTCAGGAATTGTGGGTGAGCTGGGCACAGAGAGCAGAGACTCTGCCAAGAGAGGTAAGAGCCAGGCCAACCTAAGATCAGTATTGGAGGCATTGTCTGTGAGAGCCAATATCCAAGAGCCAACTGGGACATGGAAGATTTGACTGTGGGACTGATGGTCTAGGACACACAGATAAGGCTGGAGGGCAAATTCCAGTGGAGAGTTGCAGACATTGATCCACTGGGCTTCACTGGTTTGGAGGACCTCAGACTCCATACTTTCACTTCAGCTGAGTCCTCTTCCCAGAACAAACACAGTAACAGCCCACCCACCCCAACTCTCCCCAGGCTCAGGCATGGGCAGCAGAGCTCCCTGAGCTGTGAATAGGGAGAGTAATTACCTTGCCCCAAGGTAAAGCACCGCATTGTTCAAGAATAAGAGTATGCAGAGGCTCAGCAGCCCATACCCCCAAGGGAAAGGTCCTCAAATCAATGTCATAGACAATCCAGAGGAAGCAAACAATACCCCTTCCTGGCAAGCCCACTTGGAATTATTAAACACAGTGAGTAAAGTCTCTAGGGATCTCAAAACCAAACCTCTGTGAACCAGCCCCCCCCAACATAAGATCTTAGGAAAATGAAGAAAGGCCAGCCAAAGTGGGGGGGTCCATAGAAAAATTCCTAGAAGCAAAGGACCCTAACTCAGAGAGATCTAGAACCTCTGAGGAGAATATGATTTGGTTTCCAAACCAGAAAGACTTCTTTGAAGAAATCAAGGAGTTTAAAAATGAATTGAAAATTTGGGATACAAAATTAATTCCTTCCAACAGGAAAACAATTCCTTGGAAAATACAACTAGACAAATGCAAAAAGAAAATAATTCTCTCGAAACCTCAATTAGTCAAATGGAAAACTCTTTCAAAAATAGAATTGATCAATTGGAAAAGAGTTGCAATAGGTAAATGCAGAAAATTCTACTCTAAAAAAAGAACGGAGTCTGTGGAAACTAATGACTTCAAGAGACGATGAGAATCTTTTAAACAAAACCAAAAAATCTAAAAAAAAGTAGAAAATACCTCATTTTCAAAACTACTCACCTAGTAAATAGAAGTAGGAGGATCAACTTAAAAATCATTGGTCTCCCTGAAAATATTGAAGAGAAACAAAACTAAACTTAATATTACAGGATTTAGTCATGGGAAATTGCCCTGACATCATGGAATCAGAGGGCAAAATAGTTTTTGAAAAAATACATCCATCCCCTCCAGAAAATGATCCCAAAAATGGAAATGCCAAGTAATTTTGGAGCCAAATTCCAGAACTATCAGATAAAAGAGAAAATACTTCAAGTACCCAGAAAGAAACAATTTATATACCAAGGAGCCACAGTAAGAATTACACTAGACCTGGCTGCAATACATTAAGGGATCAAAGGACCTGGAATGCAATATTCCAAAAAGCAAGGGAGTTTGGAATGCAACCAAGAATTCACTTTCTGGCAAAACTGAGCCTTCTCTTCCAGGGGAAAAGATGAGCATTTAATGAAATAAGAGACTTCCAACTTTTCCTGATGAAAAAACCAGAGCTTAATAGAAAATATGGACTTCAAACAGGAGACTCTGAAGACCCATGAAAAAGAAAAAAAAGATAAAAAAAACTGCTATCCAATAAGATACCAGTAGCCATATCCCTACTTGGGAAAAAGACTTGACTTTTCTGTGACTCAGAATGATTTAAAAACAATACCTCTTTAAAAATGGGGAGAGTAAAGAAATGGAAGGATGGAAGAGATTGAATGGGGTAAAGCTCATTACATTAAGTTGTACAAAGAACATATTGCAATAAAGGGGAAGAAGGGAGGAGGTGAGAACTGCCTGAATCTTACTCTCATCAGATTTTTTTTTAGGTTTTTGCAAGGCAAATGGTGTTAAGTGGCTTGCCCAAGGCCACGCAGCTAGGTAATTATTAAGTGTCTGAGACTGGATTTGAACCCAGGTACGCCTGACTCCAGAGCTGGTGATTTATCCACTGTGCCACCTAGCTTCCCCATCTCATCAGATTTGGCTTAAAGTTAACAAACATACACTCATTTAGTTAAGAAACTTATCTTACCTTTCAAGTATTAAAAGGGGAAAAGGGGAGGGGGGGAGGTAAAGGGGGAACTAACTGAAGGAAGGGAAGAAAAAGGGGCAAAGGGAAAGGGGAAAGAAAGTGGATGGGAGGTTGGACATAGGAGGGCAAACACACAGAAGATGGTGGTATTTAGAAATAAAATACTGGGGAATATGGATAAAGTAAAAAAGGGGAAAAATACAAACAGAGAGAAGATAAAATGGAGGGCAATAAAGAGTTAGTACTTATAACTGTGAATGTGAATGGGATGAACTCTCCCTTAAAATGTAAGCCAATAGCAGAGTGGATTAAAAACAAGAATCCTACAATATGCTGCTTACAAGAAACTCATTTGAAGTAGGGAGATACATATAGAGTAAAGGTAAAAGGTTGGAACAAAATATATTTTACTTCAGCTGAAGTGAAAAAAAGCAGGGGTAGCAATCCTTATCTCAGAGAAAGTATCTGCAAAAATAGATAGCATTAAAAGAGATAAGGAAGGAAACTATATTCTCCTAAAAGGTACCATAGACAATAAAGCAATTTCAAATTTGAATGTGTATGCACCAAATGATAAACATCCAAATTCTTAGAGGAAAAGTTGAAGGAGTTACAGGAAGACCTAGATAGCAAAACTCTACTGATGGGAAAACTCAACTTCCTGCTCTCAAATTTAGATAGATCTAACCATAAAATATACAAGAAGGAAGTTAAGGAGGTAAATAAATTGTTGGAAAACTTAGCCATGGTAAACCTATGGAGTAAATTGAATGGGGGATAGAAAGGAATATACATTTTTTCTGCAGCACATGGCACCTATACAAAAATTGACAATGTACTAGGGCATAAAAAATCTAATAATTAATTAGTAGAATTGCAGAAAAAGGGAATACATCTTTCTGAGATCATAATGCAATAAAAATCACATGCAATATTGGGCCACAGATCTCCCAAAAACAAATTGGAAACTAAATAAGCTCATTTTAAAGAATGCGTGGATCAAGCAACAAATTATAGAAACAATTATTTCATTCTAGATAATGACAATAAGGAAACAACACACCAAAACTTATGGGACACAGCCAAGGTAGCTGTCAGGGGATATATTATATCTTTAAATGCTTGCATGAATAAATTAGAGAAAGGGGAAATCAATGAACTAAACATGCAACTAAAAAATTAGAGAAAGAACAAATTAAAAAGAAAACCAATGAAATACCAAATTAGGAATTCTAAAAAAATAAAGGAAAACTAATAAAATCGAAAGCAAGAAAACTATTGAACTAATAAATAAAACCAAGAGTTGGTTTTATGCAAAAACCAATAAAATTGATAAGCCTCTGCTTAACTTGATTAAAAAAAGAAAGAAGGAAACCAAATTGCTAGTATCATAAATGAACAAGGTAAACTTACCACCAATGAGGAGGAAAATAAAGTAATAATTCAGAATTATTTTGTCAAACTCTGTGCCAATAAATTTCATAATCTAAGTGAAATGGATGAATATTTACAAAAATATAAATTTCCCAGATTAAATGAAGAGGAAATTAAATACCTAAATAATCCTGTCTCAGAAAAAGAATTCAACAAGCCATTATTGAACACCCTAAGAAAAAATTTCCAAGGCCAGATGGATTCACAAGTGAATTCTCACAAATATTTAATGAACAAATGCTCAGGGATATAAACTCTTTGGAAAAAAAGGTGAAGACAGAACTCTGCCTACCTCCTCCTATCACACCAATATGGAGCTGATACCTAAAGCAAGAAGAGTTAAAACAGAGAAAGAAAATTATAGACCTATCTCCCAGATAAGTATAGATGCAAAAATCTTAAATAAAATCTTAGCAAAATGAATACAAGGAGTTATCACTAGGATAGTACATTATGACCAAGTAGGATTTATCCCAGGAATGCAGGGTTGGTTCAATATTAGGAAAAATATAAGTGTAATTAATTATATCAATAATAAACCTATCTGGCTTAGCAATCTGTGGTATATGTATGTCATGGAACACTATTGCTCTATTAGAAACTAGGAGGGATGGGAATTCAGGGAAGCCTGGAGGGATTTACATGAACTGATGTTGAGCGAGATGAGTAGAACCAGTAAAACATTGTACACTATAATAGCAACATGGGGGTGATGATCAACCTTAATGGACTTACTCATTCCATCAGTGCAACAATCAGGCAGAATTTGAGGGGCATCTGTGATAGACAATACCATCTGTATCCAAAGAAAGAACTGTGGAATTTGAATAAAGACCAAAGACTATTACCTTTAATTTAAAAAAAAAGTAATCTTATTGTGTAATTTTACTATCTCTTATACTTTATTTTTCTTCCTTAAGGTTGTGATTTTTCTCTCATCATATTCAACTTCGATCAGTGTATACCATGGAAACAATGTAAAGACTAACAGACTGCTTTCTGGGGGTGAGAGGGAAGCAAGCTTAGGGGGAAAAATTGTAAAATTCAAAATGATTAATTAAAAGAAAGAAAAAAAGAACTTTGGAATTGATTGTGCCATCTGTGAGACACTGGCACAGGATCATCCAATATGGCATGCCCTCATCAATGTAGGTACTGTGCTCTATGAGAAGGGCATAATTGATCACCTCAAAGGACACATGGCATACCCAAGTTTACAGTACCCACCTCACCTGTTCACATGGACTTCTTGTGCCCAACCTACCGTAGAGCATTGTCTCAAACCCTTTCTTATGTCATTTTAGTCTTCTTCAATAAATGGCAAAAACTAACCAATCATCTGTCATCCAGCCACACTAGCTTCCTTCTTGTTCCTCCTGCAAGCACTTCATCTTCCAACTATGATCATTTTCACTGACTGTCCCTAAAGCCTGGAACACTCTTCCTCCTCATTTTTTGCTTCCTAGTTTTCCTGGATTCCTTTAAACCTCAGCTAATATTGAACATCTACAAAAAGGCTCTGCTAGTTCTTTTATTAAAAGCTTCCTTCTGAAATTTTCTCCAGCTAAACTTTTATATGCATATACATATACATATACACATAAATATACACATGCATGTACATGTACATGTACACATACACATGCATATACATACACATGCACATATACATGTGTGTGCACAAACATATACAATACATATACGTATGCATGTGCATATGCATATACATATGCATGTACATATGCATATGCATATGCATGTGCATATGCATATACATATACATATACATGTACATATACATATGCATATACATATACATAGACATATACATATACATATACATATACATATACATATACATATACATATACATATACATATACATATACATATACATATACATATTTATATGAGCTCCATGAGATCAGGGAATATATTTTGCCTGCCTTTCTCCATATTCATATGTCCATTACTTAATACACTTCCCAGCATCTAGCAGGCACTTAAAAATTCTAGTTGACTTTAATAAAGATATAAATATGATTTATCTCTAGTCATTGATGAATAGTGACATAAATGAAGATTATATATAGATATGTATATATATATATGTATATATGTTTGTGTGTGTACTTATATTATAAATAATTTATTTACAACAATTGATCATTTAAAACAATTTCAGGGCATTAAAATCTCATAATTACATAGAAGCAGACATATGAAACCACTCCATTTACTGACCACAATACAATAGAATTTTAATTATTTGGGAGTCTTAGAGGAAAGGATACAAACTTAAATAGAGATCAAATAACATAAATTATAAGGAATTCATAGGTCAAAGTTCAAATAAAGCAAAAGATCAATTCACTAAAGAAAATGTCAACAGTGAGACAACAAGTCCAAACTTTTATGCTGCAACCAAAGCAATACTAAGGGGAAAAGTTTCTATCTCTAAATATTCTTGTCAACAAAAGAAAGAATAAATTAATTAATTGGTTATGCAAAATAGATATATCTAACTCGATGTATATATCTATAAACACAAAAATAGAAATTATAAAAATCAAATCTGATAAACTAAACTGAAAATATCATTCCAAACCCTTCCTAATATCTTTAATATTCCATTTTCCCTTGAAATTCAGTTTGATTTTTTTTCACTGCAGATTTTCCTACTTGAAAGGAAACACCTTAAGAAGTCAGGTTAGTGGCTATAACCCTACTTGGGAGAATGACTCTAATAACTCTCAAGAATTGTAACTATTAGATAGAACATACTTAGCTAGAAGTGACAGACACTCAGAATTTTCTATGACTCAGATAGAATGATTTTTAAAAACACTACTTCCTTAAAAACAGGAACAGGAAGGAGACAGGAGGAGGGAGGGAAATGAATGGGGGTAAATCTCATTACATTAAGAGGTACAAAATGCCTATGGTAATAAAGGGGAAGAAGGGAGGAGATGAGAAACACCTGAATCTTCTCATGAGATGTGGCTTAAAGTCAATTTACACACATACTCAGTCAACTTAAAAAACATCTAACCTTTCAAGTATTAAAAGGGGGGGAAAGGGGAGAAAGGGAGGGGGAGGGAAAAAACAGGAAACTAACAAAAGGAAGAGAAGGGAAAGGGGGAAAAGGGGGAAACTAACAAAAGGAAGGAAAGGCAAAAGGGAAAAAAGGGAAAGGGGAAGGAAAGGGGAAGGGGTGGATATAGGAGGGCAAACACACTGAAGGGGGTGGGAATCAGAAACAAAATACTGGGGAATATGGATAAGGGTGGGGAAGGGGGAAAATACAAACAGAGGGAAGATAGCATGGAGAGCAATAAAGAATTAGTACTTATAACTGTGAATGTGAATGGGATGAACTCTCCCTTAAAATGTAAGTGAATAGCAGAGTGGATTAAAAACCAGAGTCCTACAATATGCTACTTACAAGAAACTCATTTGAAGCAGAGAGATATATAGAGAGTAAAGGTAAAAGGTTGGAGCAAAATATATTTTGCTTCAACTGAAGCAAGAAAAGCAGGGGTAACAATCCTTATCTTAGAGAAAGCAGCTGCAAAAATAGCTTTAAAAGAGATACAGAAGCTATATTCTCCTAAAAGGTACCATAGACAATAAAGTGATTTCATTACTGAATATATATGCACCCAATGGGATAGCGACCATATTTTTAGAGGAGAAGCTAAAAGAACTACAGGAAGGCATAGACTGCAAAACTCTCACTCTCAGATCTAGATAAATCGAATCATAAAATAAGAAAGAACTTAAGGAAGTAAATAGATTATTAGAAAAACTAGATATGGTAGATTTATGGAGGAAATTGAATGGGGATAGAAAGGAATATACCTTTTGCTATGCAGTACATGGCATTTATACAAAAATTGACCATGTACTAGTATATAAAAACCTAATGATCAACTGCAGAAAGGCAGAAATAGTGAATACATCTTTCTCAGATCACAATGCAATAAAAGTCATATGCAATATTGGGCCAGGGAGATATAGACCCAGAACCAATTGGAAATTGAATAACCTCACTTTAAAGAATGAGTGGATCAAAAAACAAATTATAGAAACAATTAATTATTTTACCCTAGATAATGACAATAATGAAACAACATACCAGAAACAATGGGATTCACTCAAAGGGCTGTCAGGGGATATATTATAACTTTAAATATTTACAAGAATAAATTAGAGAAAGAGGACATCAATGAAGTAAGCATGCAACTAAAAAAATTAGAGAAAGAACAAATTAAAACTCTCCAATTAAATACAAAATTAGATATTCTAAAAATTAAAGGAGAAATTAATAAAAGCAAAAGCAAAAAAAACTATTGAATTAATAAATAAAACCCAGAGTTGGTTTTATGAAAAAAAACAATAAAATTGATAAACCTCTGCTTAATTTGATTCAAAAAAAGAAAGAAGAAAACCAAATTGCTAATCTCATAAATGCAAAAGGTGAACTCACCACCAGTGAGAAGGAAATTAAAATAATAATTTGAAATTATTTTGCCCAACTCTATGCTAATAAATTTGACAATCTAAGTGAAACGGATGAATATTTACAAAAATATAAGTTGCCCAGGTTAAATGAAGAAGAGATTAAACACCTAAACAACCATATCTCAGAAAAAGAAATTCAACAAGCAATCATTGAACTCCCTAAAAAAAAATGTCCATGGCCTGATGGACTCACTAGTGAATTCTACCAAATGTTTAAGGAACAATTGGTTCTAATTCTATATAAACTATTTGGGAAAATAGGGGAAGATGGAACTCTGCCTAACTCTTTCTATGAAAACAATATGGTGCTGAAACCTAAACCAGAAAGCATTAAAACAGAGAAAGAAAATTTATAGACCTATCTCCCTGATGACTATAGATGCAAACATCTTAAATAAAATCTTAGCAAAACAATTACAACAAGTTATTACTGGGGTAATAGATTATGATCAAGTGGGATTTATTCCAGGAATTCAGGGTTGGTTCAATATTAGGAAAACTGTTAGCATAATCAATTATATCAACAACAAACCTATCAGAAATTATATGATCATATCAATAGATGGTGAAAAAGCTTTTGACAAAATACAGTACCCATTCCTACTAAAAACACTAGAGTATAGGAATAAGTGGACTGTTCTCTAGAATAATTAGCAGTATCTATCTGAAACTATCAACAAGCATTATATTCAAAGGGGAGAGGCTAGAGACATTCCCAATAAGATCAGGGGTGAAACAAGGATGCCCATTATCACCACTACTATTCAATATTGTATTAGAAATGTTAGCTTCACAATTAGAGAAGGAAAAAAATTGAAGGAATTAGAATTGGGAAGGAAGAGACAAAACTCTCACTCTTTGCAGATGACATGATTGTCTACCTAGAGGAATCTCAAGAAACATCAAAAAAACTACTGGAAACAATTAACAATTTTAGGAAAGTTGCAGGATATAAAATAAACCCTCATAAATCCTCAACTTTTCTATATATGACTAGCAAGATACAGCAGGAAGAGCTAGAAAGAGAAATTCCATTCAAAGTAATATATAATATCAGTCAATATAAAATACCTGGGAGTCTATTTGCCAAGGCAGACTCAGAAACATTTTGAAAACAATTACAAATCACTTCTCACACAAATTAAATCATATTTAAATAATGAGCAAACATCAACTGCTCATGGATAAGTAGAGCTAATATAATAAAAATGACAATTCTACCAAAACTAAACTACCTGTTTAGTGCCCACCAATCAAAATTCCAAAAAATTACTTTAATGAGTTAGAAAAAGTTGTAAGTAAATTCATATGGAGAAATAAAAAGTCAAGAATTTCCAGGAGCTTAATGAAAAAAGTGCAAAAGAAGGGGGGATTGGCCCTACTCAATCTAAAATTATATTATAAAACATCAGTCATCAAAATTGTCTGGCATTGGCTAAGAAATATAGTGGTGGACCAGTGGAATAGACTAGGTGCAATAGTAGGAAACGATTATAGTAAACTGCTGTTTGATAAACCCAAAGACTCCAGATATTGGGATAAAAACTCTCTTTGATAAAAACTCCCGGGAAAATTGGAAGTTAGTATGGAAGAAACTTAAATTAGACCAACACCTCACACCCTATTCCAAGATAAGATACAAATGGATACAGAATTTAGACATAAAAAACAATACTATAAGCAAATTAGAATATCAAGTCCTAGTTTACCTGTCAGATCTATGGAGAGGGGAGCAGTTTATGACTAAGGAAGAGATGGAGAATATCACTAAAAACAAACTAGATGATTTTGATTACATTAAATTAAAAAGCTTTTGCACAGATAAAACCACTGCAACCAAGATCAAAAGAAATGTGGTAAACTGGGAAACCATCTTTGCAACTAATGTTTCTGACAAAAGACTCATTTCTAAAATATACAGAGAACTGAGTCATATTTTTAAAAAAAATCCATTCCCCAGTTGACAAATGGTCAAAGGATATGTAAAGGCAATTTACAGATGAGGAGATCAAAGCAATCCATAGTCATATGAAAAATTGCTCTAAATCATTACTTATTAGAGAAATTGCAAATTAAAGCTTCTCTGAGGTACCACCTCACACCTCTCAGATTGGCCAATATCATCAGAAAGGACAAAGATCATTGTTAGAAGGGTTGTGAGAAATCTCGGTGGAAATTGTTGGTGGAGCTGTGAGGTCATCCAACCTTTCTGGAGAAAAATTTGGAACTTTGCCCAAAGGGCAACAAAAATGTGCATACCCTTTCATCCAGCAATACCACACATGATGAAAAAGGGTAAAAAACATCACTTGTACAAAAATATTCATAGCAGCCCTGTTTGGTGGCAAAGAACTAGAAATCAAGTAAATGTCCTTCAATTGGGGAATGGCTTAGCAAATTGTGGTATATGTATGTCATGGAACACTATTGTTCTATTAGAAACCAGGAGGGATGGGAATTCAGGGAAGCCTGGAGGGATTTGCATGAACTGATGCTGAGTGAGATGAGCAGAACTAGAAAAACACTGTACACCCTAACAGCAACATGGGGGTGATGATTAACCTTGATAGACACGCTTATTTCATCAGTGCAACAATCAGGGACAATTTGTGCTGTCTGCAATGAAGAATACCATCTATATTCAGATAAGGAACCATGGTGTTTGAACAAATTTCAAGGACTATTCCCTTTAATTTAGGAAAAAACCTGCTATCTTAGTGTCTGATCTTGTTATCTATTATACTTTATGTTTCTTCTTTAAGGATACGATTTCTCTCTCATCACACCGGCACACTCAATTTGGATCAATGTACAACAAGGAAACAATGTAAAGCCTGACAAATTGCTTTCTGTGGAGGTGGGGGGAGGGAAGTAAGATTGGGAAAAATTGTAAAACTCAAAATAAATAAAAACTTTAATTTAAAAAAAAGAAGTCAGGTTAGAATGTAAAAACTAACAGACTGCCTTCTGTGGGGGTGGTGGGGGATGGAAGCCAGATTTGGGGAAAAAATTGCAAAACTCAAAATAAATAAATATATAAAAGTCAGGTTAGAAAGAAGGTGGGTCCTGCCTTGCTTAACTTTTTCTTATTATCACAGTTTAATGGAGAACTAATGTAGTTCTAAGAATCAAGACTGATTTGAGACTGATCTTTTGGAACAAGTTTAGTTTAGACTATAGCTTAGATAAGGACTCAACTAACAACGATTCATGTAAACTTAGTAAGTACAAGTCTATGTAGAAGTTTAGTTATATATGAATCCACTCTCCCCTAGGGAAGTGCAATTTCTGGGAAATAATAAGTGCATTTCCTCAAAAGTCATGGAGGTAATGCTTGCAATAGAAAATATTATTAAATAACAAATTATAATATTTTCCACATCAGTTGCTTTTGATAGTATATCCCTTCAGATTTTTTTCAACCCTTGGATTTTTGTCTTGGTATTTTGTGTCATCTCCTGACATTAGTGGGTTCTATTTGTTCCATTCTAATTTTCAGTTTATTATTTGTATAATGCTTTTATACATTCTACTCTGATTTATTCTCCTTCCTAGTCTTTCCTCTATTTCACTTATAACCTTACTCTTTAGAAATCTCTTACTTCATTTCTTCATTATATTCTTGAATTTTTTATGACCAACCTATTTTTTGAGATTGTTTGTCCTTGCTTTAGAGTTTCTCTCCTTTTACCTCTTGGACTTTTTTCTTTTTTATTTCATGAAAATGCAATTTGTTTATTGTGTTCATTGTTTTCTTCTGTCTATAAATCTAGCTTCTCTTTCTTTTGGGGATTTTTATGGTATGGGCTTACTGTGATGCAGAAAGCTTGTTTTATCCTATACTTTTACCCCCTCCCCTCAGGCCCCTACCACTGACTTCCCCTTCTTAGAGCACTGGTAGGTTTCTATATTCTTGGTCAGAGTTTTGCTGTCTTTTGCTCTACTCCAATCAGGATCTTATATTCAATACATTCAGTCTCTTGTAACATCCTCCATCAGAGTGATATAGATTTCTGGCCCCCTAGGTTATCCCCCATTTGAATATTGCAATGAGTTGTGGTTCTAGCTATCTAAGTTAGTGTTTTGTTTCCTATAGGATCATTTTTCACTTAACCTTTCACAATCGCTTCAAAAATATGCCTTTAATTTTGGGGTTTGTGTGTGTGTGTGTGTGTGTGTGTGTGTGTGTGTGTGTGTGTGTGAACTGAAATGACTGAACTACAAAAACAGTCCTCAATAGTGCATTATTCATTCATTCATTCATTCATTCACCTGAAATCAGAGCTTCTCCTATAGCTCCTTGCCCCAAATTTGAGTTTGTCTTCCCCTCCCTCACTTTCTTTTTTTTAATTATTATTTTCATCCCTGTGTACATGCATATTTCTAGGTTACAAAATTTCCCTCCACACTTCTTTCTCACCCCCCACCTCCCCTCAGAAGGGAAGTCAGGTCAGCATTTTACAAACATATTTTGTTAAACATATTTACAAATTAGTAAATTTTGGCATGAGGAATTAGGATTAAGGGAAAGATATATGAGATAATTTTCATAAAGTGTTCATCACATTCAGTAGGGGTGTTTTTTTCTGTGTGTTTTGTTTTGTTGTACCTTCCTCTGGTTGGGGATAATGTAGACCATTACCAGCCTAATACAGTTGTCCTACCCCTCTGGACTGTCGAGAGGAGTTGCTTCCATCAAGGCTGTTGTGCTCTTGGCTCTACTCCCTTTGCTCAGCCTCAGATTCCATAAGTCATTTCATGCTTCTTTAGAGTCCAGCCATTTATGGTTTCTTATAGAGCAATAATATTCCATAATATTCATGTACCAAAACTTGTTTAGTCATTTCCCAATTGATGGGCACTCCCTCAATTTCCAACTTTTTCTCACTACAAAAAAGAGTTACTATGAAATTTTGGAACATTTTTGGGACTTTTCTACAGTATTTATTTGACAGTACTGATTTTATTAGTGCAAAAATTTTTGATTTAATATAGACAGAATCATTCATTGATTTTGTTTACATTGTACTATAATTCTTGTTTGGTCATAAATTTATCCCTTTTCCATAGATCAGATAGACTATTTTTGGTCTATTAATTTATTTATAGTATTGCTCTTTATGTCTCCCCATTTTGAACTTATTTTGGTATAGGGAGTGAGTAGTGGATCTATGCCTGGTTTTTGCCATGCTATTTTCAAGTTTTCCCAATAATATTTGTCAAATAGTAAATTCTTACCCCAGAACCTGATGTCTTTGGGTTTGTCAAATACTAGATTGCTGTAATCATACGCTGCAGTTTCTTTTGAAACTATCCTAATCCACTGAACCATTACTCTATTTATTACCCAATACTAGGCAGTTTTGATGACTGCTGCTTTATAGTATAGTTTTAAATCTGGTAGAGCTAGGTCACCTTCCTTTACATTTTTTTTCATCAGTTCTCTTGCTATTCTTGCCTTTTTGTTGTTTCAGATGAATTTTGTCACTATTTTTTCCTAGCTTAGTAAAGTAGTTATTTGATAATTTGATTGGCATGGCACTGAATAAGTAATTTAATATGAGTAGAATTGTCAATTTTATTATTAGTTCGACCTAACCATGAGCATTTGATAGTTTTCCAATTAATTAGATCTGACTTTACTTGGGTGAGGAGAGCTTTATAATTGGGTTCATACAGTTTCTGGGTTTGTCTTGGGAGGTAGATTCTCAAGTATTTAACTTTGTATACAGTTATTTTAAATGGAATTTCTCTTTCTATATCTCTGTTCTTGGGCTTTGTTGCACATATATACAAATGCTGATGATTTATGTGGCTTTATTTTATATACTGCTACTGTGCTGAATTGGTTAATTGTTTTAAGGAGTATTTTCTTAGGTTCCCTAGCTATACCCTCATATCATCTGCAAAGAGTGAAAGTTTTGCTTTCTCATTGCCAATTCTGATTCCTTCGATTTCTTTTTCTTCTCTTATTGTTACTGCTAGCATTTCCAATACTATATTGAATAGTAATGGTGATAACGGGCATCCTTTCTTTCACCTCTGAATTTATTGGAAATGCTCTAAGTTTATTCCCATTAAATATAATATTTGTTGATGTTTTAGATAGATAACATTTATTATTTTAAGGAAAACTCCATTTATTCCTAAACTTTCTAGTATTTTGACAGGAATGATGTATTTTATCAAAGTCTTTTTCAACATCTATTGAAATAAACATATTTCTGTTGGTTTTATAGCTGATATGTTTAATTATGTGGAGTGTTTTCTTAATGTTGAACCATCCCTGCCCAAACTGATCATAGTATAATATCCTGGTAATAACATTCTTTAATCTCATTGCTAAATTCTTATCTAAGGTTTTTTCATCAACATTCACTAGGGAGATTGGTCTATAATTTTGTCTGTTTTGGTTCTTCCTGGTTTATATACCACACAATGTTGGTATCATAAAAGGAGTTTGGCAGAACTCCTTCCGCTCCTAGTTTTAAAAATATTTTATGTAGAATAGGAATTAATTGTTCCTTAAATGTTTGGTAAAATTCACTTGTAAATCCATCAGGACCTGGAGACTTTTTTCTTAGGGAGTGTATTGATGGTTTCTTCAATTTCTTTTTTCTGAAATGTGGTTATTTAGGTAATTTATTTCTTCTTCTATTAATCTGGGAAATTTGTATTAGTGTAGATATTCATCCATTTCACTCAAGTTATCCAATTTATTGGCATATAGTTTGGCAAAGTAGCTCTGAATTATCTCTTTAAATTCTACCTCATTGGTGATTAGTTCATCCTTTTCATTTTTGATACTGGTAATTTGTTTATCTTCTTTTTTAAATCAGATTAACCAGTGGTTTGTATATTTTATTGACTTTTTCCATAAAACCAACTCATAGTTTTATTTATTATATCAATGGTTTCCTTGCTTTCTGTTTTATTAATCTCTCCCTTGATTTTCAGAATTTCTAATTTTGTATTTAATTGAAGTTGTTTAATTTCTTTTTTCTAGCTTTTTTAGCTGTGTACCCCAGCCAGGGTACTTAACATCTTGTTAAGTAAAGTACT
This sequence comes from Macrotis lagotis, assembly GCF_037893015.1. Classification (NCBI taxonomy): domain Eukaryota; kingdom Metazoa; phylum Chordata; class Mammalia; order Peramelemorphia; family Peramelidae; genus Macrotis; species Macrotis lagotis. The sequence continues at coordinate 413,660,496 of NC_133666.1, forward strand.
TGAAGCTGTCTAATTAACTGTAAGAATCTTGAAGATCTCTAAGTACTGAGAGGCTCTGGAGGTCTCCCTTGAGAAACTTGTAAGTAACAGAGACACTGTCTTAGGTCCTTGTGGTTTATGCTGCCTTCATTAGACAAGGTGCTCAACACCTTGGGATTAAAGTGAGTCATAGTACAATGAGACACTTGAGTTAAAGTTAACACCCCTGGTTTTTTTTTCAGGACTCTTTGTCTCAAACATAGTGATGTGATCTTGGACCTCTTCAATTCAGAGACGAGACCCAATTATACCCATATCCTTTAAGTTCATTTTCTTCAACTATATCCTACTGTCTAATTTTCCTTAGAGAATAAAAGTTCTAAAGAATTAGAATTGTTATATCTTTCCTTTTAGGGACCAAAATTTATTTAAAACAATTTTGTTTTTTCAATCTTCTTTTTCATTTACAATTTTATGTAACTCTTCAGTTATGTACTTGGCAATTGAATTCTCTGTTCACTTATGGTCTTTGTGTCAGTAAATTCTGGAAGTCCTATATATTACTGAACATTCATCTTTTTCCCTGACGATATATGCTGAATTTTTCAGGGAAGTACATTCTGGGTTGTAATACCAGGTCCTTAGCTCATCTGATCCTTCAATGTTGAGGATGATAGGTCCTGTGCTAGTCTGAGTGTGTTCCCTTTATATTTGAATTGTTTTCTTTTTGCTACTTGCAATATTTTCTCCTTTATTTGAGGGATCTGGAATTTGGCTATTACAGCCCTTGGGGTTTGTATCCTTGGGTCGCTTTCTTGGGGAGGGGGGTGGTTCTCTGGATTCTTTTGATTGTTATATTGTGATCTTGATCTAGTAGATTGGTGCAGTTTTCCCTTATAATGTCCTGCATGATGTTTTCCAGGTTCCTTTATTGGTCCAGGCTTTCTAGTAGTTCAATAATTCGTAGATTGTCTCTCCTGAATCTGTTTTCCAGGTCATTTGTTTTCCCTAGAAATTACTTTACATTTTCTTTAATTTTTTTCAGGCTTTTTAATTTTGTCTGATAGAATCTCATTGTATTGTTCATTCATTAGTTTCTTACTGTTCAATTCTGATTTTTAGGATGTTATTTTCTTCAATTATCTTCTGTGTTTCCTTTTTCAGTTGGTTATTTTTACTGTTAATGGAGTGAATTTCTTTGGTCAACTTTTCACAATTTTCCTACATGACTTTCATTTCTTTTTTGCCATTTTTCTTCTTCCTCCTTTCTTTGGTTTTTAAATTCTTTTTTAAGCTCTTTAATGAATTTTTGTATTTGTGCCCAATTTATAGAGTGTTTTGATACTTCTCCTGTGATTTTTCAGAGCTTTCTTCTTCAGGCATGGCATTGCTGTCATCTTTATCTATGAAGCAGTTTTCTATAGTGAGCATTATTTTATTTATTTATTATTTTGTTCATTTTTGTGTTGTATATGGAGTATAGATCCAAACTTTTATTTTGCTGGGGCTAGGATCTGATCCCTGATTTGTTGTTGGCCAAGGTGTTACCTATGCAGTCCAGGCTTTGCCTTTGCAGATGTTTGTTTCCTCCTTTATGTCCAGGTTCTGACTTAACAGAAGATTGTTTTCAATCCAGTCCTGTCTTGTACCCTAGTGTTTTCAGGGTTCAGACTTTGTTTGGAGTTGGGATCCTCCCTGCTGGGTTGCTATCCAGCTACCAGGACCTCTGTTATATTAAGCTGTAAGAACCTGGATTGTACTGTGGCTAAAAGCCTCCTGCTGGCTTTCTTCACTCTCCAGCCTCCTGGAGTTTACTTCACATTTCCCCCCAAAGAGACAGACCTTCATAGAAGATCCTCTATGATGTCCAACAATTGAAAACTTCTTTCAATCTTCTCTTTTTCTTGGTGGGATCTGTAGCATGAATGTCAGAGTAGAGGCTTCATTTATCTGCAGTAGGGAAAGGCTCCAGGAGCAGGCTAGCTTGGAGCTGAGATCTTGGCTCTGCCCTCACTTTCTTCCAGTCTCATAAACTTCTATGGTCTTTAAATTTTCTTTCTTATGGCAAAGCCCTGGTGGCCCCTTGCTAAGTATGACTCATCAACTTTCAGAGAAGGGGTTGAATTGGCATTATTATTTACCCTTGCTGCAGGGAGGTGTTGCTACTTGAGGCAGGAAAGGAGGAGAGATATTGATTCCCTGAAAAGATGAAAGGAAGGAAAACCCTGGGGATGAGAAGTATTTGGGAGTTTGGAGATTCCTTTATGGATTGTAGGGAGAGGGGAAAGGGGTGAATTGTCTGTAATCTACTTTCCTTTAGGCATTAGTTCTTAAAATTCTTTATTCAGTCATTCAAATCCATCTGGAACCTAAGCTTCTGCTTCTTTGTTCCACAATCAACATTCTGGTTTCTTTTCCCTTCTCTTCTTCTTAAACTTCTGTGCTCTATAAATTTTTACATGATGACAAAGCTCTGGTTGCCCAATGTTAGGAATAGCTCTGCCATCCTATCTCTTATAAGTCATCTAAATTCTACTGTTCCCTGTATAAAGGGATTTAATCTCTCATTGTCCCAAGCATTTATGTGTTGAGTCCTTTTTCTGGAATCTTATGTTGAGTCCCACTTCTGGACTCCCTCAGTCTTCCCCAGGTGAACTTTGGAAGGGTGGGAGCAGTGGGAGACAAGGAAGACAAGGAATACAAGTACTCCATCAAGATTTCCAAGTGCTCCATTTATTTACCAAAACACCAGTGCTTAAAGACCTTTCCAGTCTCTAATCTGCTCCCACTCCCATGGCATTTAGTAAGATAAGACTCTGGTGCTCAAGGACACCAGGTCAGGATAATTTACAATGCTCCCATACACAACAGTCCCTAAGATTTATGCATTATTTTGTATAAAATTTTTTATATCTTCTCCTCTAAGCTATTTATTCTCCTTCCTTGTCTTTCCTCTATTTCACCTGTAACTCCACTTTTTAAAAATTTCTTACTTCATTTCTTCTTGACATTATTGAAATCTTAATGACTAAGCTATTCTTTTTCTGAGACTGTTTGTTTATCCTTATACTCATGAAATGACAAATATAAACAACAACAAAAAATATTGGTTATCTTTTTGCTTGCTTAAATTTTACTTCTCCATGGTTGTAAACTCCTTGATAACAGATCAATTGTCTCATGCTTTGTGTGTGAGTGTATATCTCTTATAGGATACAGCACAGTGAATGAATAAATAAAGAATTTCTTTTTGGGGGGGGGGGTTTCAAGGCTTGCCCAAGTTAAGTGGCTTGCCCAAGGCCACACAACTAGGTAATTATTAAGTGTCTGAGGCAGGATTTGAACTCAGGTACTTCTGACTCCAGGACCAGTGTTCTATCTACTGCGCCACCTAGCAGACCCTGATAAAGAATTTCTTAAGCACTTACTACAATAGAAGGAGTTTATATTCTAAAGGTAGAGCCTACATATAAGGAAAGTTTCAGCTGCAAATCAGATGGAAAGTTGAAAGAAATCTTAGAGTTCAAACTTATTTCACATTTAGTTGAGCATATCTATTTTACTGGTTCTTTATTAACACCCTGAAAAATAGCTGTCTTAAAGTTTTTGAAGGACTTTTGAAAGAAGATATTATATTTATTCTCTCTGCCTCTATAACCAAGAGCATTAGTTATGCATTGCAAAGAGATTTATTTAAGTTGGATATTAAGTGGGGAAAAACAACTTCCTCATAACTTAATAAATGAATTAGTTAGTTCTTTCTCAATTGAACTGTAGGCATAGCTATAATTTGGGGTTGGAGGGATTGCTCTTGTGTTGGTATGTTCAACCATATTGAATAATGGTTAGGGTTCCAGAAAAGATTGAATGTAAAAATGATTGTACACATACCAAACACATCTTGTTTAGACTTGATGCTTGGTTTGCAGAAAATTGGACTCACTTTAGAATAGTCATAAAATAATCAAGTATTAACAATAATGCATTGGAAGATTTTAAAAGGTTTTAAAAATCACATGGTTTAAAAACAAGTGGTATTGTTCAAACCTTCCAGTAAATAAAATGAATGCTAAGATTTACTGGAAATGACAAAATTTTCATCTGTTCTCACTCCTCTTGACCATAATAAGAAACATCTGTTCAATTTTTTTGATGTTTCACTATAATATTATTAGGGTTTAAATATAGAGCCTTACTATCAAAGACTTTTACAAACAATAAACTACTTAAAACCTATCTAGTGTTTCTCATTTCTGGAACTTTTATCAGACCATATTGATTTGTGGTCAGCATATTTCTAGAGCACCATCATTAGGTCTCTGTTTTTGCATTGGAAACATGCATAAAACATACACACACACACACACACACACACACACACACACACACACACACTATGGCTGATCAGACCAATAAGAGCCTGGAGCCTGGAATGCTCTACCACAGATTGGGCACAAATAATCCATATAAACACCTGTGATGGGTACTCTAAACTTACCTATGCCATGTTTCTTTTGATCTGCTTCAATTCTGCCTCCCTCATAGAGTGCAGCACTCTCACTGATTCTGGGAAGTCCTATGTCAGTATCTCCCAAGTCATACAATCAATTCAGGTTTTTTTTGGCAAGCATATGTCTGGCATTCTAACAATGTGTTCAAGCTGTTGTAGTTGTACTCTCTATAGTAATGTTGGAATGCTTGGCAGTTTAGCTCAAGAAAGGACCTTAGTGTCTGTTATCTTCTCCTGTCAGGTGATGCTCACAATCTTCCTAAGACAATTTAAATTGAAGCAATTTAAATTGGAACTGGTAGACTGTCTAGGTTTCCCAAGCATATAGCAATGAGGATAACATAACAGCTCTGTAGACCTTCAGTTTGGTAGTTAATCTAATACCTCTTCTCTTCCATACTTTCTTTCAGAGACTCCCAAATACTGATCTAGTTCTGGCAATATGAGTGTCAACCTCATTGTCAATGTGTACCCCCTTTGAAAGGATACTGCCAAGATAAGTGAACTTATCCACAATACTCAAAACTTCTCCATTTGCTGTAATCAAAGGTACCACATATAGATGGTATAGTGCTGGTTGATGAAGTATCTGTGTTTTCTAGATGTTGTTAGGCCAAAATTAGCACAAGCAGCAGAGAATCTATCCATACTATATTGCATCTCAGCTTCAGAGGCTGCATTGAGTACAAAATTATTTACAAACCGAAGATCATGCACCAACACTTCTTCCACTTTGCTATTGGTTTGTAGTCTTTTCAAGTTAAAGAATTTGCCATCAGTGTGGTAGCTGACCTTTCGACCATGTTCATCCTCATTGAAGGCATTCGATAACATGGCTGAAAACATCATGCCAAAAAGTATGGGAGCAAGGACACATTCCTGTATAACTCCAATTGGTGACAGAGAAATCTAGAGAGCATCATCTACTGTCCAGAACCTGGGCATGCATGCCATCATGAAATTGATACACAATACTGATGAACTTCTCTGGACAATCAAATTTTGACATAATTTTCTATAAACTCTCTTGACTGACAGTATCAAAGGCCTTGGTCAGATCTACAAATGTTGTATACAGACCTCTGTTCCTGGCATTTTTCCTGGAGTTGTCAGGCAGCAAAGACAATATTAACTGTTCCTCAAACCTTTCTGAAGCCACACTTGCTCTCAAGGTGACCAATTTCAAGGCGAAGGATCAGCCTATTGAGGACTACAAGCAATGACTAAAAGAGAAATACCCCTATACCTGTATAGAGATGAATGATGGAAGCAACTTTGAACTTTTACCATATAGAAAACATTCAATCAGTTTTGGGATGAGTAATGGACCTTCTACCTTGTAATTCTCAGCTAGAATAGAATCAGCACTTAGGTATCTGCTACTTGAAAGAAGCCTAATGGCATTGGAAACCTCTCCTACAGTTGGAACTTCAGCTTAGGATTGATTGACTTTAACTTGAGCCAAATAGTCAATGGCTTCTGCATTGATTGATGATGGTCTAAGAACACCATGGAATCGTTCAGCCCATCTCTCTAGGATCATGTCCCTATAGGTAATCTATGAGGATCCATCAGCACTGAGCACTTGAGATGAACACTAGGTCTTTGGCCTATAAATAGCCTTCAGAGCATCAAAAAAGCATTTTGCTTTATTACTATCTGTATAAAATTGAATTTTATCTGTGATCTTACTGATCCAAGAGTTCTGCACCTCTCTAAGCTTTGCTTAAGACTGTACTTTTATAATGGAATTAAATGTTTTCTTCTTAGAAATGAGTGACTATCCTGCTTGTAAACGCACAGGTAAGCCCTTTGGAGTTCTTGTTTTTCTTTGAGTAGTTTCTGCATTTCCCCAACATTTTCATCAAACCAGTCTTGTTGTTTTTGAGTATTCTGGCCCAGTTGAACAACTATAGTGCTGTATACCAGATCTCTGAAACTGGCCCATAACTTTTCTGCTTCACTGTTGCCAACTGTGTGTTGGCTCAGTTTTCTCTCCAAGTTAGCAACAAACTGTTCCTGCTCAGAGAGTCACTCTAATTTCTTGACATTAATTCTTCTAGTTTTCATTTTGCTTTGGGGATGCTGCTTTCATTGAATGGTTGACTATGATATGAAGAGAGGATGAGTTTGTGATCAGTCCAGCACTCTGTATCACACAGTGCCTTTGCAGCACTCATATACTTTCTGTCTCTTCTCCTTACAATCACATTGTCTAATAGATGCTAGTGTTTGTTACAAGGGTGCATTCAGGAAGTTTTATTGCATTTAGGTCAATGTAAGACAGTGTTTGTGTTGAGGTGGTCATGAGATGCACAAGTCTTCAGTAGTAGGTGACCATTGCTGTTGCTGTTTCCAACTCCTTTGCTCCAAAGGACCCCCTGTCATATCTGGAAATTTGAGCCAACTCTAGCATTAATGTCACCCAGAATTATAAGCTTGTCCTCTTTTGGTACATATTGATGATAAGGGTCTCCAAGTTTTCATAAAATTTTTCTTTAACTTCATCAGTGTTCATCATGGTGGGAGCCTAGGCACTGATGATGGTGATTTCCTAGAAGTGGCAATCTCATTGTCATGAGCCTATCATTCACTCCTTTTGGTAGGCATTCAAGAATGTTGAGTAGATTAGTTTTGATTTCAAAACCTCTCCCAGATTCACTGCATTCCCTCTCACTGAGAACATTCCAGAAAAAATATGCATTCAGCTCCAACAACAGTAAGCTGGCCTACATATTCCAGTCTTGTTTACTCAGGGCTGTTATTTAGATACCATACCTGCTGACTTCCCTTGCAACAAGAGTAGTTCATCTTTCAGGTCTATTGGATCTTCTGTTATCTATGAATGTGGGCACATTTCATGCATCAATGGAGAGTGGAATCTTCTTTGAAGAAGTTTTGGTAAATTTGTTTCGTGTCTGGACCACACTGTGGGATTCCTTACCTGCCACTGAAATTAGGCCAGGGTTTGGTAAGCAGACAATTTTTAGGGCACCTTTTCTAGACCCTTCCTCACATCAGGAGGTAAGCAGTGCAATTCTTTTTTTTAGGTTTTTGCAAGGCAAATGGGGTTGAGTGGCTTGCCCAAGGCCACACAGCTAGGCAATTATTAAGAGTCTGAGGTCAGATTTGAACTCAGTTACTCCTGACTCCAGGGCCGGTGCTCTATCCACTTCACTACCTAGCTGCCCCCTAAGCAGTGCAATTCTTAAAAGATCTGCTCAGGCACCCAGTGGCCTGCCAAATTCCACTGCTGCTTTCAGTGGAGAAACAACTCTATGGTTCTGGGCTGCCTGTTGTAACTGCAGCCTGGGTTGTAACTACAGCTCCCAGTGTATCCACATCTACTCCTTCATCACTTGCCTGTCACAGGACTTTGAGTATATGCACATACCTATGCACATACATACATAAACATTCACATTTAATAATTCAACATTTTTTAAGTGCCTACTGTTGGTTTAAGCTTAGTACACCACTGATCCCAACTCTAGGGTCAAGAGCAGATGATGATGATAATAATGGTGTTTGTCCTTCATTTTCAGTGAGTTAGTGATGCAAATTGCTTATTAAGAAAAGAAAGCCTTCTTTTACTAAAAGCAAACAAGTACTCAGCAAGAATATGCATTACTTTCTGGCCAAGATGGCAGAGAGAAGTCAGACACTGTCTAAAGGTCTCCTGGCTTTTCCTCTAAACTAACATAAACCAAACCTTTTAACTGAATTTTTATTCACAAAATCTAAAGAAGAACCTAGGAGAAAAAATATCTACCAACAAGGTCTGTCTCAGGGAAGCATGGGTGAGCTAAGGGCAGGAAGCCAGCTAAGGGGATTCAGGGTGCTATGGGTGGGAGAATTCTAGCACAGGAGAGAGAGCTCCAGTGTGTAGCTAGACATTGATCCACTCAACTCAGCTGGTCTGGAACAGGGCCATGAACCCCCATATTTTCAGTGGAGTCCCTGTATTTCAAGTTGAGTCTCCTCCCCCATTCCTATGGGAGAAAGTGACCCTTCCCAGAGCAAACACAGATATAGCACTCCCCCCCATGCCCCCAGGCTCAAGAGTGGGCAACAGATCACCCCCAGTGCTGAATGAGGATTAAAGGATTAAGCAGATTAACTATATAGCTCAAGGGCCCAGCCCACATTGTTCAAGGATAACCCATATCCTGCTGTGTCCCCACCCATCCTCCCTAGATTTAGGAAAAGAAATCATTCCCTACTGGCCAGTGCACTTGGAGTTACTAAACCCAATGAGCAAAGCCTCTAGGGATTTCAATATCAAAGGTCTATAAACCAGCCCTCCCCCAAAAGAAGATCCTAGGAAAATAAAGTAAAGCCAGCTGAAGTGGAGCCATTGAAAGTTACCTTGAAGACAAAAATTTTAACCCAGAGTGATCTAGAACAACTGAGGAGAATATGAATTGGTCTCCAGTCCAGAAAGACTTCATAGAAGAGATCATCAAGGAGTTTAAAAATCAAGTGGAAAAATTGGGAAAAGAAATGAAAGAGAAAATTAACCCTTTTGCAAGAGAAAATTACTTTGAAACAAGAAAATGAAAATACAGTTGGACAAGTGCAAAAAGAAAATAATTCTCTCAAAATTGTAATTGAGCAAATAGAAAACTCTTTCAAAAATAGAATTGATAAGTTGGAAAAGGAGTTACAAAAGGTTAATGAAGAAAATTCTTCTCTTAAAAAATGATTGGAATCAGTGGAAACTAATGACTTCATGAGACAACAAAAATCTGTTTAAAAAAAAGAAATGGAAAAAAAAGAAGATAAAGGAAAATATCTCATTTTCAACACAACTGACCTAGAGAACAGATCAGGAGAGACAGCTTAATAATCACTGGGCTTCCTGAAATCATTGAGGAGAAAAAAAAACCTGATCTTGATACTTCAGGATGTAGTGAATAAAAATTGCCCTGATATCATGGAACCAGATGGTAAATACTGATTTTTATTTTTCTGTTGTTTTTGCAATGCAATGGGGTTAAGGGACTTGCCCAAGGTCACACAGTTAGGTAATTATTAAATGTATGCCCCTGGATTTGAACTCAGGTCCTCCTGTCTCCAGGGCCTGTGCTCTATCCATTGTACCACCTAACTGCCCCATGCAAACTAGTTATTGAAAGAATACATCAATGTCTTCCTGAAAGGGATCCCAAAATGTGAACACCAAGGAATAGTGACCAAACTCCAGATAAAAGGGCAAATCCTGTAAGCATCCAGAAATAACTTAAATAGTAAGGAACCACAGTAAGAATTACCAGAACCTGGATGCATCAAAATTAAGGGACTGAAGGGCCTGGAATATGATATTCCAAATAGCAAGAAAGTTTGGAATGCAGCCAAGAATTCAATTCAATATCTGACAAAATCAAGCCTTCTCTTCCAGGGCAAGGATAGTCATTTAACACCACAGGAGACTTTCAACTTTTCCTGATGAACAGACCAGTGTTAAATAGAAAATTTGAATTACAAATAAGAGACCCAAGATATATATATACAAAGGTAAACAAAAAAGGAAAAGTAAAAACTCTTTCAAAAAGATGAAACTTGCTATATCCCCACCTAGAAGAAAGATTCTCATAACTCTTGAGAATTGTAACTTTTAGAGAGGATATTCCTAGCCAGAATTAATGGACACTCATGACTTGTCCAAGACACTGATAGAATGATTTAAAAATAATATCTCCTTAAAAGGGGGAAGACAGTAAAGAGATGGGAGTATGGAGTAGATTGAATGGGGTAAATTACATCACATGAAGATGTAGAAAGGACCTATTGCAATAGATGGAAGAAGACACGAGGTGAGACCTGCTTGAATCTTACTCTCATCAGATTTGGCTTAAAGAGGGACTAACACACACACACACACACACACACACACACACACACACACTCTCGGTCAAGATTAGAAACATTTTATCTTTCAAGTATAAAGAGGGGAAAGGCAGAGGGAAAGGAAAAGAAGAACTGAAAGAAGGAAAGGAAGGAAGAAGGAGCAAAGGGAAAGGGAAAAGAAAGGGTAGGGGTATTGGATATAAGGGGAAAAACACACTGAAGGAGGCAGTATTTGGAAGCAAAATACTGGGGAATATGAACAAGATGAATAAAGGGGAAGATAGCAAAGAGGGCAATAAAGAATTAGTAATTATAACTTTGAATGTGAATGAGATGTACTCTCCCATAAAACATAAGAAAATAGCAGAGTGGATTAAAAACCAAAATAATATGCTGTTTAAAAGAAACTCATTTGAAGCAGAAAGATATGTATAAAGGTAAAAGGTTGGAGCAGAATATATTTTGCTTCAACTGAAGTGAAAAAAGCAGGTGTAGTAATCCTCATCTCAGACAAAGCAGCTGCAAAAATAGATCTCATTAAAAGAGATGAGGAAGGAAAACCATATCCTCCTAAAAGTTATCCTAGACAATGAAGCAATTTCAATACTAAATATGTATGTACAAAATCTTAGAGGAGAAGCAGAATGAGTTACAGGGAGATAAATACAGGTGGGAGACTGCAACCTCTCTCTCTCTCTCTCTCTCTCTCTCAGAATTAAATAAATATAACCATAAAATAAATAAGAAGGAATATAAGGAGGTAAACAGAAGGTTAGAAAACCCAGATATGATGGACTTTTGAAGAAAACTGAATGGGGATAGAAAGGAATATATACCTTTTTTTTTTCCCCTGCAGTACATGACAGCTACACAAGAATTGACCATGTACTAGGACATAAAAACCTCATAACCATAATGAAATAAAAATCACATGCAATAATAGGACATGGATAGAGAGATCTAAAATTAATTGGAGACTAATTAACTCCATTTTAAAAAAATGAGTGGATCAAACAAAAATAATAGATATAATTAATTATTTCATCCTAGACAATGACCATTGTATCCCAAACTTATGGGATATAACTAAGACAGTTATTAGAGGATATATTATATCTTTAAATGCTTATATGAATAAAATAGAGAAAGAGGAAATGATGAATTAAGCATGCAGCTAAAAAATTGGGGAATGAACAAATTAAAATTGCCCAATTAAATATCAAATTAGAAATTCTAAAAGTTAAAGAAAAAAATCAATAAAATTGAAAAGAAAACTATTGAACTAATAAATAAAATCAAGAGTTGGTTTTCTGAAAAAAACCCCAATAAAATAGAGAAAGCTATGGTTAATTAGATCAAACAAAAAGAAAGAAAACCAAATTACTAGTATAATAAATGAAAAAAGGTGAACTCACCATCAATGAGGAGGAAATTAAAGTAATAACTCAGAATTATTTTGCCCAACTGTATGCCACTAAATTTGATAATCTAAGTGAAATGGATGAACACTTACAAAAATATAAGTTTCCCAGATTAAATGAAAAGGAAATTAAATACCTAAATAACCCTATCTTAGGAAAAGAAATTCAATAAGCCATCAATGAACTCCCAAAGAACAAATCTCCAGATGAATTCACTAGTGAATTAAGGAGCAATTAGTTCCAATTCTATGTAAACTCTTTGGAAAAACAGGTGAAGATGGAACTCTGCCTAACTCCTTCTATGATACCAATATGGTGCTGATAGCTAAACCAGTAAGAGTCAAAAACAGAGAAAGAAAATTATAGACCAATTTCTCTAATGAATATGGATGCAAAAAATCTTAAATAAAATCTTAGTAAAGCAATTACACCAAGTTATCATTAGGATAATACACTATGACCAAGCAGGATTTATCCTAGGAATACAGGGTTGGTTCAATATTAGGAAAACTGAGAGTATAATTGACTATATCAATAACAAACCTAATAGAAATCATATCATTATCTCATTAGATGCTAAAAAAGTCTTTGAGAAAATATAGCATCCATTCCTACTAAAAACACTAGAGAATGTAGGAATAAATGGATTGTTCCTTAGAATCATAAACAGTATCTATCTGAAACCATCAACAAGTATTATAAGCAACAGAAATAAGCTAGAAGCATTCCCAATAAGATCAGGGGTGAAATAAGGATGCCCATTATTACCACTACTATTCAATATTATATTAGAAATGTCAGCTTCAGCAGTAAAAGAAGAAAAAAAAATTAGAATTAGCAAGGAAGAAACAAAACTCTCACTCTTTGCAGATGACATGATGATATACCTAGAGAACCATAAAAATCATATAAGAAACTACTAGAAAGAATTAGAAACATTATCAAAGTTGCAGGATATAAAATGAACACACATAAATTCTTAGCATTTCTATATATTACTAGCAAGTAACAGCAGCAAGAGCTTGAAAGAGAAATCCCATTTAAAATAACTTCAGACAATATAAAAATACTTGGGAGTCTACCTGCCAAGGTAGAATTAGAAACTCTATGAAACACAACTATAAAACACTTTTCACACAAATAAAATCAGATTTAAATAACTGGGCAAATGTCAGCTGTTCATGGATAGGCCAAGCTAATTTAATAAAAATGACACTTCTACCTAAATTAAACTACACATTTAGTGCCTTACCAATTAAACTTCCAAAAAATTACTTTAATGAGCTAGCAAAAATTGTAACTAAATTCATATGGAGAAACAAACATTCAAGAATATCTTGGGATACAATGGAAAAAAATGCAAAAGAAAGTAACTTAGTCTTATCAGATCTAAAATTATATTATAAAGCATAAGTCATCAAAAATATCTTGTAGTGGCTAAGAAATAGAGTGGTGGATAAGTGGAATAGACTAGGTAAAAAAGAGGCAGCAGAAAATGATTATAGTAATCTGCTGTTTGAAAAACCCAAAGGGTCCAGCTTCTGTGATGAGAACTCACTTTTCAATTAAAATCTGGTGGGGGTATTGGAAGATATTATGGAAGAAACTTGGATTAGACCATCATCTCACACCCTGTAGCCTATATCTTGGGATAAGATCAAAATGGATGCAGAATTCAGATATAAAAGAAAATATTATAAGCAAACTAGAAGAACAAGGAATAGTTTACTTGTCAAATTTATGGAAAAGGAAGTAGTTAATGACCAAGGAAGAGTTGGAGAACATCATTAAAAACAAACTAGATAATTTTGATTATATTAAATTAAAAAGCTTTTGCAAAAACAAAACCACTCTAACCAAGATCAAACAAATGTAGTAAATTGGGAAACAATTTTTACATTCAGTATTTCTGGGAAAGGACTCATTTCTAAAATATATAGAAAACTCAGTCAAATTTATAAAAAAAACCAAGCCACTCCCCAATTGACAAATTTAACCATTTGTCAAGGATATACAAAGACAGTTTGTAGATGAGGAAATCAAAGTTATCTATAGTCATATGAAAAATTGCTCTAAATCATTACTGATTAGGGAAATGCAAATTAAAGCTTCTCTGAAGCATCACCTCACACCTCTCAGACTGGTCAATATGACCAGAAAGGACAATGAACAAGGTTGGAAGGGATATGGGAAATCTGGGACACTGATGTGTTGTTGGTGGAGCTGTGAACTCTTCCAACCTTTCTGGAGAGCAATTTGGAATTATGCCCAAAGGCCAATAAAAATGTATACATCCTATGATCCAGCAATGCCACTCCTGGGTCTATACCCTGAAGAGATCATGAAATAAAGGAATAAAAACATCACTTATACACAAAAATCATAGCAGCTCTGTTTGGTGTCAAAGAATTGGAAATCAAGGGGATGTCCATCAATTAGGAAATGGCCAAACTGTGGTCTATGTATGTTATGGAACACTATTATTCTATTAGAAACCAGGAGGGATGGGATTTCAGAGAAACCTGGAAAGACTTGCATGAAATGATGCTGAGCCAGATGAGCAGAACCAGAAGAACATTGTATGCACTAACAGCAACATGGGGGTGATGATCAACCATAATGGACTTGCTCATTCCATCAAATGCAATAATCAGGGACAATTTTAGGGTATCTCTGATAGAGAATACCTCCTGTATCCAGAGAAAGAACTGTGGAGTTTAAGCAAAAACCAAAAACCTTCAATTTTTTTAAAAAAATTGTCTAGGTGGCATAGTGAGGGGCGGGTGTAGTGGATAAAGCACCAGCCCTGGAGTCAGGAGTACCGGGGCTCAAATCCGGTCTCAGACACTTAATAATTACCTAGCTGTATGGCCTTGGGCAAGCCACTTAACCCCATTTGCCTTGCAAAAAAAATTGTCTTATGTACTATATAATTTTGCTATCTTTAATATTATTTCTTCTTCAAGGATATGTTGGTTTTTTTACTCTCTCAACAGATTCCATTTTGATCAATACAAAGCAAGGAAACAATGTAAATATTATCAGATTGTCTTCTATGGGGGGAAGGGGAGAGGGAAGAGAAAGTAGGGGAAAAATTATAAAATTCAAAACCTTACCAAAAAATTTGTACACAGACACCATTATTGTACATAACTGGAAAACAAATAAAATATTTTTGTAATAAAAATAAACATATACTATATATTAAATGAGATCAAAAGATAAAAATATGAACTCCTTTGTAGCCTTAAAGTACTAAATAAATGCTTTTTAATATCAGTGATGATTATGATGGTGGTGGTGATGATAATGGTGGTGGTATATCTTAGTTATATAAGCTACTGAGTATCAGAAAAAAAAATTCCCCAAAGTTAAAATGGTTTTACAATCACCAAACCTTTCAGAAAGACCTAAGATCACATGAGCATAGGCTAATGCAATGAATACTAGTTCTGCATTAGCATGATCCTACCTCTAGAGGTAGGATCACCTATGTGACCTTGGGCAAGTTACTTAACCTTTAGGGGTCTCCTAATTCTCATCTGTTAGGTGAGGGGAATTGAACTAGACAGTTTTTGAGGTCCCTTAGAGATCTGGATCTATGATCCCATGGATTTGTAGACCCATCAATGATAGCATCAGGAAGGCAGGAATCAAGAACAGAAAGTTTGCTACCTTAACCAAAAGGCCTTCAAGCATTTCTATTTAAAAACTTAAATAATGAATGCATGTAAATATATATGTATATATACATATATATGCATACATACAGACATATATGCATTTGGGATTTGGGGAGCAATTTTTTCAAGTCCTGAGTCTTGGGGAGCTAAAGAAGTAATTATTACTTTACTTCTTAATTGACATTTAGACCAAAGGGTGTCCACTGGAAGTCAGTGTTTTTTGGGGGGGGCATGGACAGGGAGGAAACAGGCCGTTTCACATTTAGAGGCAGAAGTGAAAAAGTCCTCAAAACTCCTAGGTTGGCTCATCATTTGTTGAAATGAAAATTCATCCTAATTAATGAGGTAAAACTCAGGACAATGAGAATTAAAAAGTTTACTATAGTAGGCAAGGTAGTTTCAAATTTAATTTCAGTAGAATTCCTAAAATGATGATAATCCCACTCCTCTTGTCCACCAACCCTGCTAAAGATCAGAATCTTGCCTCTAAAGCGATAGTTTGTTACCTGAGCATGAGGCCTTCAATTCCCTTTTGCAATTGGGTTTGGATAATTTGGTTTACTTCTGAAAGTCTTTAAATTGAATGCAAAGATGATGATAGGAGCAGAAAGGCTTTGGGGTCAGAGACCCAATTGTGTCTTTTATCATCCTCTCCTATTGTTTCCTAACCAATTAAAGGTGTATTTCATTCTCCCTCTTAACAATTCCTAAATTTTTAAAATTTTTAATATTCAGATGTATTACTCTCATCTTTTTTTTTTTTTTTTTTTTTTTTTTTTTTTTTTTTAGTTTTTGCAAGGCAATGGGATTAAGTGGCTTGCCCAAGGCCACACAGCTAGGTAATTATTAAGTGTCTGACCCCGGATTTGAACTCAGGTACTCCTGACTCCAGGGCTGGTGATCTACCCAGTGCACCACCTAGCTGCCCTATTACTCTCATCTTGACTAGGTTTTCTATCTCCTCCTCCTTTTAGAGTATAGTTTTAGGAGAGTTGAACCATTTAGGAAGATTGGGTCAGGTTCCCAATCTAGGGAAGAGGAACCATGAGATCAAGATGATTATACAAAAGAGATCAGCTTCATATCAGATCCTACTCTCCTAAAGAAGATATTCATTTCCTCTAATTGAAATTTACTGGGGAAACCAGCATTTGACTGCCTCCCATTCCCATTCAATTTTTCTCCTCACTTCAACAAGCTATCTCTGAGTCCATCATTATCACCAACAATACCCAGCTTAGTTTTATCTCATTCAATCTCACCTGTAGTCAGGCAATAGCAGGAGGGAGGAGCATATAATGGTTTTGAAAGAAATTGTTTCCAGGATTTGGAATCTACTGGCTACAACAAAATGTCACTGGGACTGCTGAGTTTTTGCTTCAGGATTATGTCCCTGCTTGATGTTTATAATGGAATTTAGCTTCAGAACTTCAACTAGACTGGGAGCAGTCTCTTGTGTCCTATAAAGAGAAAGAATTCTCACTCTGGCAACTTTGATATAGTTATCATTCCTGAGGTCACAGGCAGGTAACAGATGGTGATCACCTAAGACAGGAAGTTCCTTCCTTGGAAAGATATCAATCAATCCACAGTCAATGATGATGATATTTGTCTTTCATTCTTGACAAAGACCAGGACATCAGGGAGGTGATGCCAATGCAACCATGTGAATTGGATTTGAGTGAGGGGTTGCTGTGCTAAGTGACCAGTCTTCTCTGGAGTCCTATGGGTCCAGTTATAAATCAGGACAACTGGGGATGACTTTGGATGTGAGGCAATCAGGGTTAAGTGACTTGTTGAAGGTCATAGAGCTACTAAGTGTTGTGTTTTGAACTCAAGTCATCCAAACTCCAGGCCTGGTGCTTTATCCCCTGCACCACTTAGCTGTCCATTTGATAGGGATATCTATCATGCAGTAGAAAGAGAAATTCAACATTTTCTGTTTTTGGTTCCAGAGAACAGAATGCTAGTAGGAGCAATGGATGAAAAATGAAAAAAGACAGATTTATGTATGTGTATCTATGTATTCATGATTATGTAAGGAAAAACTCCTTAACCATTTTGAGAAACTAAGTCATCTTGGCTATGATAAATGCTAAGAATAGAAAGGAAAACCAGAAACAACTCTTGCCCTAAAGGAGTTTACATTGTATAATCCTTTGGAGGAGAGACAACATGTGCGTCCATGTATATACATACATATATATATATATATATATACATATATATACCTACACATATACACACCTACATACACATACACTTAAGTGTATATGAAGGAGGGAAGACTAATACTACAGATCAGGAAAGACTTCATATTAGAAGGTAATGCTTTGGCTGAATTTTAAAAGGAACCAGAGATGACTAGAGATTGTGATATGGAGGCAATTTATATCAGGTATAAAGGACCAGCCTGTGCAAAGGTACAGAGACATGAATATAGAACTTTCCAGACATAGATGCTTTCCCCCCCCCCAAAAAAAAAAAGTAGGGCAAGAGGAAGGAAAAACAGGCCAAAGAAGATATGCTTAAGGCCAAGAAAGCTTATGGAAACCATAAAACTCAGTCCTGGTAAACTGGAAGTCTTTTCAATCCTTAGGAGAATACTTTTTATAAGAGCAAAATGTGTCAGATAGAAATGTTCCGGTATTTCCCTTTAGTTATTGCTTAGTTGTTTTTCAGTTGTGACAGATTCATGACCCCATTTGCAGTTTCTTTGGCAAAGATACTGGAGTGGTTTGACATTCCCTCTCCAGCTCATTTTTAGATGAGAAAACTGAGGCAAAGAAGACTAGGTCACTTTTCCTTGGTCACAAAATTAGTAAGTGTCTGAGGCCAGATTTGAACTTAGGAAAAAGTATATTCCTGATTTCAGTTCCTGTGGCACAAAGATGTCCTTGTGTTTCTCTAGGTATGTGCATAAGCCAGAAAGGTTGGATGTGCGGTATTCTCCGAAACAATTGTGTGGTCCTCATGTTAAGATCAATGCCCTAGAACTAGGAATAAGAAAATAGATGGTTCAAATGTCACACTGGAATTCTTGAGATGTTATTGCAAGAGTCAGAGGAAGAATTCAAAAATTTTGGTTCTATCTTCTATGAGCAAGTAGCTAGAGATGCAGGTAAAAATTATGCAGGATGAGAAGATGTAGAGAGGCTGTGATCTGTAAAATTTAGATGAAGAGCCATTTAAGTGTTATCTAATCTTAAACCCCTCAAATTTCTGGGATTTCCAAATGAGGAATGAATGAAACATGTGTGGAATTGAGCTTTTTTCAAAATTTAAACTCCCTCAAAATGCAGCATAACGACTTAGTTACATGATTGCTTCATCAAGTCCACTTTCAAATGTCTGCCCAGAAATGAGTCCAGAGGAAAACTATTTGATATGTTTCACTCTGTATTTCATTCAGGAAGTACTTAATAAGTGCCTAATGTATGCAAGGAACTGTTGGACAATATAGTCAATAAATAGCTATAGAAGATGTGACTCCTTCAAATAAATCTTCATTTCTCCAAAACAGAGGGAATCAACTTTTATCTTTTGTGCCATTCCAGATATAGATAACCATGTGAGAATTCATTTAGAAATATAAGAGGTACAGGGGCAGCTAGGTGGCACAGTGGATAGAGTACAGGTGCTGGAGTCAGGAACTGAGTTCAAAGCCAGCCTCAGAAAATAATTACCTTAGCTGTGTGACCCTGGGCAACCCCACTGTCTTGCAAAAAACAAAAAACAAACAAACAAAAGAAAGAAATGAGGTCCTGTCCTTCCCCAAACAAGACAAATATAACTTTCAGCCAGTAATCCAGAAGTGGCCTAAGGTGAGTGTTTTTCAGTTGAGACAAGAGTATGAGCCAATCAGAACTACCAGACTCATCTCATTCCTCCAGATATGCTGTGTCTCTTGATAATTAGGAAGGAAAGAAGTCTGTCCAGAACCTTTAAGCAGAAGTGAACCTTAGGGATATACAAAGTATCACAATTTGAGAGCGGAAAAGGATCCTTTTTTCAGAGGAAGAGTCTAAAACCAGGTGAGATTAAATGATCTGCCTGAGGTCCCACAGGTAGCGAGTATCAGTTTCCTGAACGGAACTGAAACTCAGTGTTCTGACTCAATATTTGTCAACCCCTTCATGTACGCAGAAACTGATGTTCAAAGCAGTTGTAACTTGCCCGTTTAACAAATGGCTGTTAGATCTGAACCCCAAGTTTTGGTTGTTGCTGTTTTCCTCCAAAGCTAGATGTTCTACTATTTATATTACCTTTGCTCTAGACTCCAGAATGCAGACTAAGGAGGGGTCTAGTCCAGGCTGTGCCTCTCACTTTTCTCAGGAAACTACTCAACAAACTCCCAGAGCTTTGTTGTTTTTTTTTCCTGTTAAAAGAATTGGGATGATGTTTTGCCCTGATTTTTTCTTTAAAAAGATTCATCTGAGTCTCAAATGCGATAAAAAAAAATGTGAGCACTGATTAAATCTAAAGCATTCTCCTGGGTTATTATTAGTAAGTACTAGAGGTAGGAAATGAGAAATCAAATCTCCCTAGAATCTCTCTGAACTTGAAATCGGATTCCTCACAGCCCATTAGGGTGCATCTCTGCAAACCCCTCCAAAGGAGCTCTGCCCCTCTCTGGGTCCTCGGGGGGCCAGAAAGAGGGAAGCTGCTCTTTTCAGAATTCATCTCCTCAGCTCCAGGTGCTGGGGTAGAACGAGAACGTGGGTGGGAGGGCTCGGGGTGCTGGGGAGGAAACTTTTTGACTCGGGCAGTTCTTGGGGCCGGGAGAGTTTACTGCAGAAGGAGTAGTGATTCCCCAGCCAACCAGGTTCAGTGCCTTCTGGGGCCAGGCCCACGCCTAGAAGCTGGAGGAAACTTTTGGGTTCCCAGCTTCGCCCCACCCCTAGCGAGAAGAGAAAAGAGTGGGCCCGCCCCCGAGGCTGACCAGACCCGCTCTCTCGGCTCCAGGCTTGCGAGGCGCCCCTCCGAGGGCCCTGCTTCTTTCTGGAGCACACGCAGCGAACGGGGAGACCATGGGCCCCTCCTGGTTGCATTGGCTGCTGAAGCATCTGCTCTGCCTGCCTGGCTTGGCCATCGCCACCCTTCTACTGCTCCTGACTCTGGGATTGAGAGGGAGGCGGAGAAGGTAAGAGGGAGGCCCCCCTCCAGCCCTCTGCAGCCCGCGCTGACTGCAGCTGACCTGAGCTACTCCTGCCCCACTCCTCTGCTTCTGTGTCAGCAGGACAAAACCCTTTTTATTCGGGCTGCCATCCATCCACCTCGGGCTACACACACCTCTCTGTCTCCCTCCCTCTCTTGTCCCTCTCTCTCCAGACCCCTGCCAAGTCTTTTCATAACAGTGTTGTGGATTATCATGTGGACAATGCTATTGTGAGCATTTATTCCAGAAGAGAACTCTCTGGGATGACTTTAGGTATCCAGGGTCTTACAGCTGGACTTGGATCTCTTTTAAGATGGTGTCTATTGACAAAGACTTTTCATTCTGTTTCCCAAAACAAATGTCAATATTACAGTTTTGGGACCAAAAGCTGATACTGTTTTACGATCAGTTGTCTTAAATCAACAAGTTGCTTTAATAATGTCTCAAACAGACCTTTCTTTACCCTGACAGAGTGGGGTGGGTTCTGATACTCAAGTTTCATTCCTTTGCTTGGGAAGCAAAACACTACATAAGAAATGAAGATTAGATCTTTTGTGACTACTGAAGACTCAACTGTGTCTCTGGTTTTAGGTGCTTCTGCTTCTTTGTAAACTTTTTTCTGGGTAGACTTGAAATCAGATAAGGGGGTTTGAACAAAAATCCTTCTGTTTACTTAGGTGGTAATCTCTTCTCTCTCACCCCTACCCCACCCCACCCCCACTAACCTTATTTTGAGAAAATGGAATAATTAGACCTAATTATCAGATTTTGGCAGAACTATTTTTGTACTCTCTGCAAATGAATAAGTTTGAAGGGTACTTTTTTTTTTAGAGATGAGTATATTCAGTTTTTTAAAAAAGAGAAAATATGTCTTAAAAACATGCCTTCTCATACACTGACTTTTGAAGATTACAATTTTGTTTTAGTCACAATATTTTATTTATTCTGGGTTTTAGAAAAATCCATCTAAAGCTTTTTTTGGGAGATTCCACATAGAACTTATACCTTCCTCTCTCCCACAACAGTATAAAGTCAACACTATATATACATACATATATATATATATATATATATATATAATGTAGTTGAGAGGTAATGGGAAAATCAGTTTATTATTAATTCTGAGTCATTATATATAATGAATCAATATATGAATAACTACTAAAATTGTACATAAATAAACATGATAAACTGAGTAACAGAAATACCTAAATGGATTGCTAAAGATTGCTCTATAGAGAATTTATTGACTTGACTATTGAGGGGAATTAGAGTGAAAATAAAGAATTTAGAAAACAGTATCTTATCCTGGAGGTAGAGGGAAAATGAATGTTGTATTCAACTATAGGAAATAGAGACATATATAAATAATTCAGGTGAATGTCAAGAAAGGGAGTCACCTATATAATATATAGACACACACACACAAACACAAAAACAAGTTTAGGGGTAGAAAGTAAAGAGCATTTTTAGATAAAGGGATAATGGGTTGAATATGACTATGGTTGTTGTCTTCCCTTAACTCCACTCCTTTTCCCTCACCACGAACACTTGGATGAAGATGATTCCATGAACAGATACTACAAGTTTAAGTGTAATGGAAAGATTTTTCAAGTTTACTTCTGTGAATCATGAAATGTCCACTTCTGAGAAAAGAAGGTTCTAAGCTGTTTGCTTTTCCAATTCAATAATCTTGAACATAAGGTATGGTATGTCTTAGAGTCTAAGAAAAAACAGTGCAGTTGCCTGACTCAGTTTTGAGATAGATTATTAGATTAAATGAAGACTATAGTAAGAGCCAGTGATTTGCACATGAAACACTGAAGAATTGGAAAACTTTTAGGTTAATAACTAGAGAATATTTCTGTGATTGTGGAATAAATAAAATTTATCTGATTATAGTAAGAAATTTGAATCTTGTTACTAAGTATAAGCTAAGATGTGTTTATTCATAAGAAGGATCCATCTACTGAACCAAAAAAAAATCAGGGAGAAAAAAAGAGGTGAAAGTACATCTTGAAGAACATTGTCAATCAGAGTTCTCATTCTTCCCACCTGTGCTAAGAAGGATGAGGAAAAATCTGTTCTGCTCTTTATTTTCTTTGGATGTTGTACCAAATAAAAATTCTGAAAGACAGTTTCTTGGTAATTAATAATCCATTTATTAGGTAGGTTAGCTAATAATAAATTGGTGGTCAGTATTCTCTTGATAATTAAAGACCCCCTAACAGAGACAATGAATGCCTTGAATGATTTTTTTAAAGGAAAGTCCCTGATATTTAAATGAGGAGGTAAGCTAAAAATCTTTAGCTTCTTCTGCTGGCAATGTGAATTGCTCATTAAACTCAGTTGACTCCAATAATCTGGACAGTCAGTTTTTCTCAGTAACTCTTCTGAGTCACAGCAAATTCCAGTGGAGGAGTGCAGGGACATGGCTTTATTCCCTCCAGGCAAGAATTCACCTAGATTAGATTCTGTGTTAACTTCTAATAGCATCAAATTCTCCTAATTGAATGGAGTCTTGCTTAAGAGTGAAGAACATGCTGCTCTGAGGATTAGCACAATATCCTCTACCAGTCATGCCCTTTAGAGATCTTCAGGGAGGGTCCCTGAATGAGGAAATAAAAAGCCTGCATCCTAATGGATAATTAGTTTTTAATACAATAGAAAATAATTCAGAATAGGATACTGGGTATTTCTCTTATTCCTCCTTTGATTCTTTTAAGGGACACACAGCCTCTTCAGTGAATCACTAATTTATATGACAAAGGATTTTTAGCTATGTGGCTTATGATGGGAAACAACAGAAGAGATGTGTTGACAGGAGCCACTGTGCAGTCCCATTTGGCAAGAGATCTTACATAAAAGAGGCACTTAGGGAAGAAGAAAATAGTGAAAAACTAAAATTTTCTATTTCCTTGGTCTGTCATATCTTTAGGTTCAGATCTCTCATTTCATACAGATGTCTAATTTTTGAAAAGATCATCTAATCATAGTCTTCAGGTCCTCTAGAGCTCTCTCCTCTTAACCATGGAGTAGATGAGCCTTCATTGCAACTTCTAGTATTTTTGCTTCTCTGTTAAAAAAAACTCTTATAAATAAAATTTTTATTATAATTTTAATTTTACTTTGTTACTAATCAGATCAAATAGTGAGAGCTAGATCAAACTTTATATCTCTACTAATAAGACCATCAATATGAAAAACCTAATTTAGATCAGAGAAGCTATATTTTTAGGTTAGCAAATTGTCATGCTAATATGTTTAAGAAATAGCAATAACTTAAAAAAATAGAAAATTCTTAACCCAATCTTTATATTTGGCATATATAATTATATAATCTTATTTTTTAAACAAAATTTTCATCAAAAAGGAAATTTTTTTCACACTGGTCATTTATTTTATTATTTACTCTAGTTATTTCTTTTAGTTGCTCATTACTCTCTTAGGAGATGAGATTCTACTAAGGATATGAAGATGACCTCTATTATAAGAATGACTAGGTGGCACAGTGGGTAGAGCACCTGCCCTGGAGTCAGGAGTACCTGAGTTCAAATCCAGCCTCAAACACCTAGCTGTGTGACCTTGGGCAAGTCAATCCCATTGCCCTGCCAACAAAAAAAAAAGAAAACCTAAAGAATGGTGTACAAGTTTCCAAATTAATGTCAATTTTAGGCAAAGGTTCTGGGCTGGAATATATAAATACATTAAGTATTCAATTTCAAAATAGTACTAATCAAGCAGGTTGTTTAGAATAAAACATTTCAGTTAGTAACCATCTTCAAATGAATAACCTTGAGTAAAACTGGATATCTTTTAAAGGGCAAAACAAAATAGAACAAAAACCATTCTTCTTTTAAGACACCTAAGTGTGCTCAAATTTTTTTCATTAGCACAGAACAGAAAACAGTTATGATGTAACTTCACTAAATAACAGAATTGTATTCTGGCTTCACAAATCTTTCCATCTTTGTCTAATGGTTTCCCTACTATTTCTACCTGGTTATTTAGGATATAAAAAGGGCTAAAATTCCAATATCAGCATCTTATTATAGAAGTCCAGATGTGCTCCAGTATTAGCTTGTGAGATAAAGCTAAGTTGGATGATCGGTATCACTTCCCTCAAAATATTCATAAAAATAATTTTTTATAATTTTAAGGTTTTTTCCCTTTATGCACCTGAAATACTCTAGTAATGATTAGTACATAATGTAAATCAAAAATAAATTAACCTACACGTTGCCTCGAGGATGGGTTATTGCTTAGAAGGAAAATCTTCTTCCGTGAAAACATCAGGGATATAACATTGGGAGTGTTGTCTCTCATGTTACTCTCACCAAAAGTAAGATTAGCAATACTACCTTCACTTATTTTTCATTGTTTAGAATCACTTTCATGCTTTGACTCACTGATTATTTTTCTTTATGTTCGATTCTGAGTGTATTAGAGGGGGAGGTACTTGAAACAGACTGATTAGAAGGTTATGCAGTAGTCCAGGTAAGAGGTTATAAAGGCATGAAGAAAGGGGATGATTGTGAATAGTGAGAAGGGACTGTCATGGAGACAGTATTGAAGCAGAAACGGACAATGTGTGATGAGTGAAGTTCTTTTGTTCAAAGCAAAAAACCCCAAAACATTGTCCTAGTTGAGCATCATTCCTTCACGAGCTGTTCAAGTCCGAACATAGTGTTCATACTGCAAATTTTTGTTCATCCTGCAAGACATATTTTGCTAAAAATTTTTCCTCATCGAGTGAAGCATACATAAACCAGGTTACTAGTAAACTAAGGTTCTACTTTATTTTTAACCTGAGCATAGGACTAGATCTTGAAGTCTTCACAAAAGCTAGTACTCAGCATTACATCGAACTATTAACAGATCTAGTAAGTTTTTAGGACTCAACATTTCACAGAACACTTTCAAGTGTTCCTTGCTATGCCAACTTCATAGAAAACTATTATTATCATCTCCTATATTTCTTAAGAATTTAAGAAATGTGGGCTTGGGGCCTCTTTTCCCCAGGGCTGGTGTTCTGTCTACTGCACTAGTCGGCTGCCCCACAGCACATTTTTGAAGAGGGACAGAGTGAAAGGAGAGAGAAAATATAATAGATGGTAATGGGGTGGAATGGATGGAGGGAATTACAATCAACAACAGCAACTGTGGAAAACTATGGAAGTAACTTCTTTGATGGACTTATGATAAAGGATGTGATCCACCCGAGACAGTGCTGTTGGTATTGGAACACAGACTAAAATGCAGTTTATTCTCTTTCTTTTATTTTATTTCTCTTGAGGTTTTGTATTTTTGTGGGAAAGGGGGTATTATGTTTATTTTTAAATTAGAATACTTTGGTAATGTGTAAATAAATTAAAGAAAATTAAAAAAAGAATTTAAGAAACATATTTACAACAGTCTTTTAACAGTTGAAACCATAACCTAAAAGAATTAGATTCTAACAATATTTCTCATAGAGAATGAATTATCAGATTAATACTAGCCATTATCTTTATGTGCATTACAAATCATATACCTCGGTAACAGCTTAAAACAATCAAGCTAAAATGTTTTCTGATATAGTAATAATAATAGTAATAATAATAATGATAATAATAATAAAGTTTCACTTAAAATTAGACCAGAATAAATTCAATTACACCTGAATCTATTTCCCAAATTATATAATTTAGAACCTAAATTTGCAATTTCAATTATTTAGTGTTATATTTTACACAGGGCGCTATTAATTCCAATCATATCATTATTATAGGATTCACTATTTCCAGCTAATCCTCTGCAAAAGAGTTTAAAATATAGTAAACTCCCCCAATTATTACTCAGGAATAAATTGCTTATCAAATTTCTCTAAACCTTCTTTAACTTTGTCTAGTGACTTCCAAGTCAAGCTACAAAATTTTCATTCTCAATCTTTCTGCTTAGAGTCAAAATTCCACATACCCTCTCAACAAGCCTAGACCATCTGAAGCTGGCACAAGGGTACCCAGAGAAATTGTCCAGGGAAAGGAGGAGCTTGGAATACTGAGGTTTGCTTCTGCTCACTTGCTGTATTTGGGGTGTATCCTCATTTTTCCCAAACCTTCAACTCATTATTCAAGCTAGGAGTAATGGTGTTTGATGGAGTCTGGGTTTTGATTTGCTCCTACAAAATGACACATTCACACCAACAAAATTACACACACACACACACACACACACACACACACACACACACACACACATTTTAGTTTTTGCAAGGCAATGAGGTTAAGTGGCTTGCCCAAGGCTACACAGCTAGGTAATTATTAAGTGTCTGAGGCTGGATTTGAACTCAGGTACTCCTGACTCCAGGGCTGGTGCTCTATCCACTGTACCGCCTAGCCACCCCTAAAAGAGTATATTTAATAAAGTGATTATAAAACAGGTAGAAATAAATCAGTTTTACAGCAAAAGTAACCAATAAGTCCCAATGTAATAAAAAGAAGAGTAAAACCTACATAAAAAGATATTAAAAGAAAACATCACCAATTGAGGGCGCACTAACATCTGAATCAACAGTGACTGGGGAGTTCTTGGGGGGTGGGGTACAGCCTTCAGAGTCCCATCTGGGAAAAATATTCCAGGCAAAGCATCCTTTCCATGGGCAAAACTCCGGGAGTCTGTTCAATGCTAGTGACTTTTAAGGGGTCCCAGACAAATGTGGCACACTGCCATTAGGCTTATATAAGCTTTTTTGGGCAATTAACCAGGACATGTGAAAAGTACATGCATGACCATGTGAAGAGTATGTGCATGACCTGGGAAGACTTGCCACCAAGGTTCTGAAATTAATTAAATGTTGAGCCTCTGGGCAAGTAGCCAACCCTCCCAGGATTCAACCTCCAGGAATGGCTAGTTCCTAGGGTGGGTATCTGGCACATGCAAAGACAACCAAGTTCATGCAAAGGTAATGGGGGACCTTGGGTGGGGGAACCAGCATATGGCCTTGCCCAGGATCAGAATGGATATTAACTCTTCAAATGGTTTGTTAGATTTGGAAAGAGAGATAAAGGCTGGGCTGAAAATATCAAAGGTAGATAAGGAAATTTGAGGAAAATGGAGACACAGCAAATGAGCAGCAGCAAGCCTCGGTACTCCAGACTTCTCCTTTCCCTGGACAATTACTCTGGGTACCCTCGTGCCAACTTCAGATGGTCTAAGCATATAGAGCAGGTATGTGGAATTTTGACTTTAAGTATGATATGCAGATTCCAATGTCTTACCACAACCCTGTTTTCCCAAGCTATAGAGTTAATTTCAGCCCTAATGATTCATAGGTGAATTTTGGGGACAAGAAATTAATAGGAAGTAAACTTACCCACTAACTGGCAGTTCTCTGAGTTACAGCAAAATTCATTTCCACATTTAGCTTCAATTAATACTTATTTGAAGTGGATAACATATCAATAGAAAGATTCTAAAAAATCAGTGAAGGAAATAGGGACAAAAGAGAATCACTTCAGAAAGACTGGGATCTTGGGTTCTGGAAAAAAAAGAAAATCTACCTTTGAAATCCACATCTTACCCATTCTTTTTTCCTGAGTTATTTCTCCTTATATGCTCTAGTCATAGAGAGCAATGCCCTAAATCTGCTCTATGGCTATTCTATGCCAATCTGGGCATATCTTGTGGAAATGCTTTTGTATCTTAGGCAAGGATTGATTTTTTTTTATAAATTTATTATTCCAACTACATGGAGAGACTGTTTTCAAGCATTCATTTTTTTTTTTTTTTTAGTTTTTGCAAGTCAATGGGATTAAGTGGCTTGCCCAAGACCACACAGCTAGGTAATTATTAAGTGTCTGAGGCTGGATTTGAACTCAGGTACTCCTGACTTCAGGGCCATTGCTCTATCCACTGTGCCACCTAGCTGCCCCAAGCATTCATTTTTTTTTTGAAAGATTTTGTGTTCCACATGTTTCTCCCTCCCTCCTTTCCTTCCCCTCTCTCCTTGACAGGAAATAATCTGATATAGGTTATATATGTATAACTATGTTAAACATATTTCCATGTTACTCATAATGAGAAAGAAGAATCAGAACAAAAGGGGGAAAAAAAACATGAGAGATTAAACAAATACAGCACAAAACAAATTTAAAAAAATGGAAAATAGTAAACTTTGATCTATATTCAAACTCCATAGTTCATTCTCTGGATATGGATTGAATTTGCCATTACAAGTCTTTTAGAATTGTTATTGATCATTGTACTATTGAAAAGAACTAAGTTTATTGTAGTTGATCGATCATAGCATAATGTTGCTGTTAATGTGTACAGTGTTCTCCTGTTCTGCTCACTTCACTTAGCATCAATTCATGTAAGTCTATCTAGGCTTTTATAATTTCTTACAGTACTACTCTATCATATATATATATATGTATATATATATGTATACAAATATGTATATACATATATATATGTATATATGCATACACCACGATTTGTTCTGCCATTTCCCAATTGATAGACAATCCTTCAATCTTCACTTTTTTCCATTAGCAAAAGAACTGCTGTAACTATTTTTGTGCAGGTGGGTCTTTTCCCCTCAAAATGGAAAACATTCTTAAGGTGACTTACAAATAATTAAATTGATGAGGTATGAGAGTGTTTCATGGTGTTTTCTCTAAAGAATATGACCCAAGGCATCTCCAAAGAATTATGACTCATAGACTGTCTCTAAGCCAAGCAAAGGACATTTATTTGAGAGTATTGTCATCCTCTCCAGTGGACTCTGCTCCCTCAGGGAGGCAAGGTACTGTTTTGTCTCAGTGGATCCCTCCCTCAGGAAAGGATATCCCAGAAGATACTGAAGGGTGCAGTGCTAAGTAAAAGTAGGGGCTACAGACTATGTTAATTTTGCAGTAGAGAAAGGTGCTTGTTGGTATGAGGGAACCACCTAGCCTTGTTGGAACTGTACATGTGGTTACCCAGTATGCATACAGGAAAGCCCACTTGGTGGGTATTGACTCTTTCGGTGCTGAATATTTTGTACCAAATTTGGGCCAAAATATTAATTTCACATAGAATCAATTACTATCCTATAACTAACTATCCTATAAATGAACCTAAAACAATATAACAAATAAAACTTGAAGAAAACATGCATTTTTTCAACATGACTTGTTCCAATACCAGAAAAGTTAATGTCAGATAAGGATATAATAATTAACTTGATTTTGTCGTATGTTTACCTAAGAACATCAAAGAAGAGTAGCATGCAGATGTTGCTCTATGGAAAGTCTCATCTGTGACTTTAGGTCCTAGGTCTATGTCCATGTTCTATTTTTGCTTTCTTTTTTTTTAAAATCAATTAATTAATTAATTTTTGAATTTTACAATTTTTCCTCTAATCTTGCTCCCCCCCCCCCCACAGAAGTCAGTCTTTTAGTCTTTACATTTCCATGCTATACATTGATCTAAGTTGAATGTATTGAGAGAGATTTATCCTTAAGGAAAAAAAAATAAAATATAAGAGATAGCAAAATTACATAAGATGAGGCTTAAAAAAAAATCAAAGGTCTTTGTTCAAACTCCACAACTCTTTCTCTGGATACAGATGATAATCTCCATCACAGATATCCTAAAATTTTGCCTAATTGTTGCACTGATGAAATGAGAAAGTCCATTAAGATTAATCATCAACCCCCATGGTGCTGTTAATAGTGTACAATGTTCTGGTTCTGCTCATCTCACTCAGCATCAGTTCCTGCAAATCCTTCCAGGCTTCTCTGAATTCCCATCCCTCCTGGTTTCTAATACAAAAATAGTGTTCCATAACATACATAGACCACAATTTGTTCAGCCATTCCCTAATTCTTGTACATTCATTCAGTTTCTAATTCTTTGCCACTACAAACAGAGCTGCTATGAATATTTTTGTACAAGTGATGTTTTTACCCTTCTTCATTATCTCTTAGAGGTATAGACCCAGGAGTGGCATTGCTAGATCATCAAATGTGCACATTTTTATTGCCCTTTGGGCATAATTCCAAATTGCTCTCCAGAAAGGTTGGATCCGTTCACAGTTCTACCATCAATGCATTAGTGTCCCAGATTTCCCATATCCCTTTCAGCACTGATTATTGTCCTTTCTGGTCATATTGGCCAGTCTGAGAGGTGTGAGGTCATACCTCAGAGATGGTTTAATTTGCATTTCTCTAATCAGTAATGATTTAGAGCAATTTTTCACATGACCATGGATAGCTTTGATTTCCTCATCTACAAATTGTTTTTGACCATTTGTCAATTGGGGAATGGCTTTTTTTAAAAATAAATTTGATTGAGTTCTTTATATATTTTAGAAATCAATCCTTTGTCAGAAATACTAATAAAAATTGCTTCCCAGTTTACTACTTTTCCTTTGATCTTGGTTACAGTGATTTTTGTCTATGCAAAAGTTTTTTTAATTTAATATAATAATCACAATCACAATCATCCTTTGTTTTTAATGATGTTCTCTATGTCTTCTTTGGTCATAAACTGCTTCCATTTCCATAGATCTGGCAGGTAAACTATTCCTTGATCTCCTAGTATGCTTATAATATTGTCTTATATGTCTAAGTCCTGTATCCATTTTTTTATCTTATCTTGGTATAGGATGTGAGGTGTTGGTTTAATCCAAGTTTTTTCCATACTTACTTCCAATTTTCTCAACAGTTCTACTGAGATCTTACAAGTGTCAGGGATCTCATCAAAATCACAATTCACTTTTTAACTTGGTCTTTTGGAGTGGCCCAAAATTCTTCTAGTGGGCCAAATAACTTAAATAAACAATCAAATAATCTCAATTGAGATGGTGATCTTCTCTCTAAGAATTAAAGGTAGAGGACATATAAAAAAGAGACCATTTTCCTCTGCAGTCCTTGCCTCTTATACCTGGGATGACTAAAAGCAAACTGCTTTAAGGTAGATTCTACAGCAGACTGATTCTACTTTCAAAACTGAAAACTTTTATAAATTGAGAGAAAAGTCCCCTTCTTTTTCGCTTAATTTTTGCAAAGTAAAAGAAAAAAGATATTTAAAAAAACTTTTCTCTTTACCCTTTTAACTTTAATAGATAACCCAACAAAAAAAAAGTGCCTTCAGGCAAAATCATACAGATCTAGTTGATGAAGACCACACCTAGCTTCTCAGCTCTCTGCCCAGGGCATTTGAAGTAAATTTATACTAATCCTGCAAATCACACAGAGACAAAAAGAACAAAAATATAACATACAGAGAGAACACATAGAGTCTTAGTGACAAGAATTGAATAGTTTAGATAAAAATTACTGTTCCTCCTTTACTTTGCTTCTTAATCTGACAGAGGGATATTTTCTTGGGTATTTGTATCCCCAAAGACATTTTTTTTTTTTTTAGAATTCATACCCTTAAAGCATCGTCTCAGATTTCCCTTTTGAAACTCTAGTCCTACAAAAAAATTTCATGGTATGCAGTTTACAAATTGGAGTATATGGATATTTGCCGCTCTCCCCCAACTCTGAATGGTCCAGGTATTCCCTCCAATAATTTTATCTCCATAGCCTAGTTGAGGAGATGTTTTTCAATAGATTGTATCATAGGTTTATAAGCCCTCTGCTATTGAGAGGAAAAATTAGAAGTCTTTAGTACAAAGGAAACACTTAAAATAGATATAGAAGCATGTACAGTTATCCAGGGAAAATTTAATTGCTGAGTAAAGTCACAGCCAGAATCCTATCAGAAAGTTAGCCCTGTTTCACTTGGCCCCAAAATGATGTAGAAAAGTTTTTGGATGATGAGGTATAAGAATCTGGAGTACAAAGCTCTGATGGTTGCCAAACTGTGATAATGAAAAATCTGGGAAACAGATTTCTGGGTAATTCATAATCAATTATTAATAGACTAATAATCAATAATTTGATGATCAGGGAATTTTCTTGGTAAACAAAAATCCCTAATAGAGATGCTGAAAGCCTTAAATATTTTTTTTTTTTTGAAAGGGAATGCACCTGGCAGGAGAAATCAACCCTTTACTGAGGAGGTGGACTAAAAGTCTTTAGCTCCAGCTGCAAATATGGCTTGATCATGAAACTCAATTTACTCCAGTGATTTGGACAGAGGAATCCATCTCCACCTAGATCTTGTAATCAGTTTTCCCCTTCAAGAGCTGGGTCACTCTCAGTTCCAGTGGAGGAGTGCAAGACTCAAGGGTTTATTCCCCCAGGGCAAGAATTCACTTAGATTAGATTCTGTGTACACTTTAAATCGCATTAAGGTCTCCTAATTGAATGGGGGCTGGGGTGGGAAATGTGCAGAAGATCTAGGAGCATGCACCCCTAAGGATTAGGAAATCTCCTCTATCAGTCATTCCTTCAGAGACTGGTTGATTGACCTAAAGGGTCTACTCCCTGAATGAGGAAATAAAGTGCCTGGATCTTAATTAATAATGCATTATTAATATTATAGAAAATAACCACTTCTCTCAACATTGAGGAGAGAATGCAAACTTTGTTGACTATCACAATTTTCTGCTGTTGTTGCTGAGTAGGATATGAAGGAGGAGGAGGAAGAGGAGAAGAAGAGGTAGAAGAAGAGTAGGAAAGCAGAAGAAAGAAGATATTCCACTGAATCTCTTGATGAGAGAGTAGAATCTTGCAAAGTAGCAAGTTGGAAAGGTTTCCACCCCCCACCACCAATTTTAAGATAAAGGCCATTACCTTTTGTTTGTTTGTTTGTTTTTGCAAGGGAAATGGGGTTAAGTGGCTTGCCCAAGGCCACACAGTTGGATTTGAACTTAGGTACTCCTGACTCCAGGACTGGTGCTGTATCCACTGAGCATTCTAGCCTCCCCTCATTACCTTTTTCCAAAAAATGACTTCAGCTGAAAGCATCATTGAGCTGAAAGTGATGGATATATAGACATTCACCCTACACCAGGAACACATGGAAATAGAGAATCAGATATGTTACTAAGCAGAATGGCTAGTCCCGCCCAATGAAATTTTAATCAAATACATCATGGAACAGCTCAAATTATTATAAGAAGTATTGGTTCAATGTAAAAGCTATCCTCATTAAGTAACTTTTGTGGACAGTAGCTGAGCCAGATAGAAGACATTAAATTTGATTTGTCCTGGTCACATTTATTTTCTGCACTTTTTACTTTATTATTCTGGGACTCTCTCTAAGTACATTAAGGAGAGGGAGCTAGTTTGCCACAATGACTAGGATATGGGACTTGGGGTCAGGCAGACCTAAATTCTAATATTGCCTTAGTACTCTCCATTTCTGTGATGCTGGACAATTCACTTAATCTCTCCATCTTAGTTTCTTTATCTGTTAAATGGGAAAAATTGTAGCACATACATGACACATTGTTGTGAGATTCAAATGAGATCACATATGTAAAGCCCTTT
This sequence comes from Macrotis lagotis, assembly GCF_037893015.1. Classification (NCBI taxonomy): domain Eukaryota; kingdom Metazoa; phylum Chordata; class Mammalia; order Peramelemorphia; family Peramelidae; genus Macrotis; species Macrotis lagotis. The sequence goes on from NC_133666.1 coordinate 413,694,509, forward strand.
ACAACCATTAAACAATATTTAAATGTTTTCTGTTATATATATGTTATTATTCAGTCATTTCAGTTGTGTCCAACTCTTTATGACCCCATTTTGGGATTTTCTTTGCTAAGTCCTGGAGTGGTTTGTCATTTCCTTCTCTAGCTCATTTTACAGATGAGGAAACTGAGGCAATCAGGGGTAAAGGGTCACACTTCTCATATCAGAGACCAGATATGAACTCAGGAAGATGAGTCTTCCTAATTTCACATTCAAAGCTCTATCTACTGTACTCAACAAAACCTGTGAAATAAGAATTAATAGAATTTATTAGAATTAAGAATAATAGCTAGCATTTATATAATGTCTTCAGGTTTGCAAAATGCTTTGCAAATATCTAATTTGGTTCTCAAAACAACTTTAGAAGTAGATGTTATCATTATTATTATTATTTTACAGATGAAGGAACTGAATCAGGCAGAGGCTAAGTGGATTTCCCAGGGAGGCCCAGTTACTAGATGACTGAAGCTAGATTGAAATTTGGGTTTTCCTATATCTAAATCCAGTTCTATATCTACACACTAATCCAACTATCTGCCTAGTTATCTAGAAACTTTATTTATTTAAAAAAATATTTAAGGCAATGGGGTTAAGTGACTTGCCCAAGGTCACACAGCCAGGCAGTTATTGAGCTTGAGTCATAACTTGAACTCAGGTCCTCCTGACTCCAGGGTTGGTGCTCTACCCACTGTGCCACCTAGCTGTCCCCCTAGAAACATTCTTTACTGTATATATGCTTTCTCATTCCTAAAGTAATCTTTCTCTTTCTTTTGAGCAAAATTGGATATTTGTTTAGTTAGTTTAGTCTACCAATCTTATTGAACATATCCAGAGAGATTCCTAGAGTACTGGCCTTCAGCAGATAAGTGTTTTGGTCTCATCAATAGGTTCTTGCTTGAGAAAAATGAGAAATAATTCTCTAAAATTTCATATATGCCAGTGGTAACCATTGGGGAAAAAAACAGATATCTTTTAACTGATTTCTGATCAGGTTTTTTTTACATTTAACTTATTTATTTTTACACAATAATTTTGTTGTAAAAGTAAACACAATCTCTCCTATCCCCACAAGGATGGAGAAACATCAAGAAAAATAAAGTCAGAGAAAAAAAAGTATACTTCAGCTTGTGTTCAGATATCATTGGCTCTGTCTCTGGGATGGATCACATTTTTTATCATAAGTCCATCAGAGAGGTTGCTTTAATTTTTTTCCCCCCACAGTTGTTATTGTTAGCTATATTTCCCTCCATCCTATTCCTTCCCACTCCCATTTATTCTATTCTCTCTCGCTCTCTCTCTCTCTCTCTCTCTCTCTCTCTCTCTCTCTCTCCTTTCATCCGGTCCCTCCTCAAAAGTGTTTTATATCTGACTACTCTCTCCCAAGATCCTTCCTCTCTTCTATCACTTACATTCCCCCTCTGCCCTGTCCCCTTTCCTCCCATTTCTCTTTTGTAGACATTTGTAGGGCCATAGAGTTAATACAAAGGGTCTGTGAATCTGAGTATTGTACTAAAATAATGCCATTTTGATTTTTCTTGCAGAACCAAAATTTGTTAAAAAAATTGTTTAAAACAGAATTGTTAAACAAATAAACAAGACTTTAAATGCTTTCATCACCAAGTATCTTAGTGTGATTTTCAAAGTTTTGGATTTGACCTCTTTACTCTTCAGGTACTGAACCATAGATTGCATAGTAGAAGTAATCAGGATTTTAGATAAACTAAGATGAGAGAGGAATCAATAAAGAAAAAAATTATTTTAAAACCAAAAAACTTAGGATAGGGCACACAGACAGGAGAGTTAGGGAGGGGAGATAATTTGTAGGAATGAGTAGCCTTAAAATGTTGCAAAGAAACCTAATCAAGGGACAAAATGTTGACTTAAATGAGGAAAGGAATAAAAATAAACAGAAACAGAGGAAAAGTCTAGTAATCATAACTTTTTTTTTAGGCAAATAGGGTTAAGTGGCTTGCCCAAGGCCACACAGCTAGGTAATTATTAAGTGTCTAAGGCTAGATTTGAACTCAGGTACTCCTGACTCCAGGGCTGGTGCTCTATCCACTGTGCCACCTAGCTGCTCCATAATCATATCTTTTAATGTGAATGGATTAAATAATCCAGTAATATCAAAGTTAATGCCAGAAAGGATGAGGAGACAAACCCTAATAATGTGCTTTATTCAAGAAACACATGTCCAAATAAAGACAAATAAATGAAAAAGAAAAGTTGTAATGAATCAGGTGAATGAATGAAAGACTGACAATGAATCAAGTGAATTACAAAAAAAAGGGATTTTGATTTTGTGATTAGATGAAACAAATATAAATATTTGAAATATTATGAGAAATCAGTGAAATTATTTTTAAAAGAATAATGCACAATGTATATAATAATGATGATAATAACCAGTATTTATATAGTACATTAAAGATTACAAATGCTTTATTATATTACCTCAAGTACTAATATATCCAGTGAATAACATATCACCTGCATTTATTAAGGAAAATTTAATTGAATTATTTTTTTTTGTTTTTGTTTTTTTTTTAGGTTTTTGCAAGGCAAACGGGGTTAAGTGGCTTGCCCAAGGCCACACAGCTAGGTAATTATTAAGTGTCTGAGACTGGATTTGAACCCAGGCACTCCTGACTCCAGGGCCGGTGCTTTATCCACTATGCCACCTAGCCGCCCCTTAATTTAATTATTAATAAATAATGTAGGATGCTTTAATAGTGCTGTCTCAGAGTTGGACAAATCTAACTAACATGGGAAGAAACAAAATGTATAGTGACAAAATATAAAAAAGAGAAGATTTAATCCAATCATTAAAATTAGGAAAAAATTGATGAAGTTCTATAAAAATCAACAATATTCCAAACAACATGATTATATCAATAATTGGAGATAAAATCTTTTGACAAAATATAATACTAACTTATTTTTTAAAATGCAAAGCATTGTCATAGTTCGTTTTTTAACGTAATGAAAATATCTAAAACAAAAACTAGGTTTTTTTTTTTGCAATAGAATAATCACTTGAGCCTAATGTAGGAAGAAAGCAAAGATGTCACATTTTCCTACTTGACTTATTTCTAGAAATATCAGATATAATGACTTTATTGAAACTATTGTTGCTTAAAATTATGAAAATAATCTATATCCTTATTGAGAGTATCTTTGATTAAATATGAAAAAATAACATTTAACCCTTTGCAAACCATTTTCTAAGTAAAATGCCTCCTTAAAGAATTTATTTCAATAAACAAGTCACTTAACATATCTTACAAATTCACAAAATCCCTTTATAAATATAATCACAGGCAACTCTAGTAAGATGCTATGATCATTAATGTAAATTGATACATAGAGCAGGAATAGAATATATTTACATATGCATATATGTATATTTATGTGTCTACATGTATCTGCACAAATATATGTGTATATGTGTTTATGCCAAAAGTGTTTGCTGCTGATATCGAGAATTTCTTTTGCAAGATCCAAATGGAAGAAGGAATCTTTATAAATGATGAAGCACTCTAGATGCTCTTTCTCTACAGGTAATATGTGCTGATTGTGTCTTGACATAATCTCTATATTTTATACAGTCTTCTCAGTTAGGCCAGTGATTAATCAAAATGAAACAATACACAGAAAAAAAACTGAATTAAAAATAGCTATTGCTCAGTAGGATTATAAATACATATGGTTAGTAATTAGATCCAGAATTGAATTGAGGAAGATAGTAGACTGGACTATATTTGGGAAATTTTTCAGTGTATTAAATGATCCTAAGTTATTACTTGGCATGAATATTCTCCCAACAGCATTCTATAAATCTGATTCTTGGAGCATCACAATCTTTGAACAATCAAAGGTTTTAGCATTCAATGGACAATGGATAGATGCAAACAAAAAAGTTAGGTAGAAACATATTTCCAGTAATACCTTAATGTATAACAAGTAATATAAAAAATACTATTGAGTAACTGTGTATAGAAAAAAAAATGTGGCCAGTCTCAGAGTTTTTCAAGGATATTCTTGAACTATAAAAAGACCAGAAGGAAGGAATTCCTGAAAAATCTATTGAAAATGATGAAAAGGAATCTCATGGGATGAAATGACATGGATGTGTGTGAACTGTACTGATGCAATTCTCATGAAGAAATTGCAGATACCTTCTGAAGTATTAAGCTATATGAAGTTTTATAGCTAGGTGGTGTAGTGACTAGAGCACCAGCCCTGGAGTCAGGAGTACTTGAATTTAAATCCGTCCTCTGAGGGTTAGAGTCTATGATCTTTTAAGATCACTTCCAGTTTGAAATTTCTGATCTATTAAAATCTATGAAATATATGATCTTTTTGAATGATCAATAATTCTATGAACACCTCTTTCCATTTTTTTGTTACATTTCAAATTATCATTGCTTGAGCAACAGTGTACCTTTTCCAAATTTTCTAAATTAGTAGATTTTTAAAAAAATATACTATTATTTTTCTGATAGAACAGAGCATAGAGCATCTTAGGAATATAGAGTACTTTCTTGGGTACCTTGGTGAATAGCCCAATTTTTACAGCAATCATAATACAGCCAGGTCTATATTAGTATGAATAATGAATTTCGTCAAGTGGTTGCCTTATTTGATTTAGCACCGCATGCTACCATTGAACTAGAACCAGTGATTGTATTTTACATAATTGCAGCTTCAAATAATGAGAACTCAAAATATATTCAACTACTTCTCAGGATTTTTTATTCACACTATTTGAGACCTAGCTATAATTTGATTAGTTATCATAATAGGAAACCAAATTAGTACGCGTAAAGATGTTTAGTGGAAATGGAAACCAATATAAGAAGGAGCTGATGATCAAAAAAGTTGATGATAATTTAAGCTTTAATAGGGCTTGGAGAGCTATCCCATTTTATATAACCTATACTACAATGTATACTTTTTTAATGACCTTTTTAATTACTTTTCTAACTCAGTAGAACTTATGTAGGCTACAAGGTGGTACGGTGAATAGGGCTTTAGATCTGGAGTCAAAAAGATCTAAGTTCAGCTCTGACCTCAGAAACTTATTAGTTGTGTGATCTTGGGCAAATCACTTAAATATGTTTGCCTAAGTTTTCTTGTCCACAAATTATATAAGCAAAGCTACTTATACTACTACTAGTAACAGCACAAATTTAACCAACATGTTGACAAAGTAGTCAACATTGAACAAATTATTGTATCATGCTAATTTGTTGATGGAAATAGAAAATTCTCTGATAGTAATTCAGGATTTTCCAGTAGAAAATTGTAAAAGTTATATTTAGGGGGAGGCTAGGTGGCATAGTGGATAAAGCACCGGTGTTGGAGTCAGGAGTACCTGGGTTCAAATCCCGGTCTCAGACACTTAATAATTACCTAGCTGTGTGGCCTTGGGCAAGCCACTTAACCCAATTTGCCTTGAAAAAACATTAAAAAAGTTATATTTAGTAATTGATCAAGTCACAATATGCCACACAGTGGTATGGACTATGAAGCATATCCCTGGAGGCTGTAAAGATTTAGCATGTACCATTTACCTAGAAAAATATATTTAAGTGACAGCATTATGCCCCAGAAGTTCTCAAGTCTTCAAAAACTAACATGATAAATCCCCAAGATACAGCTAAAATCTCCTAAATATCCTTGAAATTTCAACAAACTTTATTGAATCTAGATCATCATTGCAGCCCAGTACTCAGAAAAAAAAATGTGCATATATAAAAAAATTTTAAGAAAAATGTTTTTAGTAGATTTTACTGGTACATTCTCTAAACTATATGAAAATAAAAACTTTCAAATATAGGGACAGCAGAAGAAATTAAAATTATAACAGAATGAGAGGAGGTATATGTAATCCCTGTCATTTTAGCTGCTGCTGGAGTTTTCCTGAAGGTATTTTCAGAAATTACAGAAGATGAGTTTATATTCCAGTACTCTTATTCAGTTTATTTTTGTTTTGTTTTGTTTTTGTTTTTAGGGTTTTTGTAAGGAAAATGGGGTTAAGTGGCTTGCCCAAGGCCACACAGCTAGGTAATTATTAAGTGTCTGAGACTGGGATTTGAACCCAGGTACTCCTGACTCCAGGGCCAGTCCTTTATCCACTATGCCACCTAGCCACCCCCCAGTTTATTTTTTAACCTGCCAGTTCAATAGTCCATAGGACATTAAATCTGAAACAATAATAAGGGAATAAGTGATTTGGCTTGGACCATTTCTATCTAAAATTTGAAAAATGAAAACAAAAATCATAAAAATAAATAACATTCCAATGTACTTATTCAATTAGAAAAAACAATTTTAGACATCTGTACAAAAGTTTAATAGAAGACAAAAATATATAAAAGTAGTAAAATAGTTACTGGTACAAGGTTCATTTCTATCTTAACACTATCAAATATAAAAATGAGAACATAATAATAATATTTAAGTTGTAACAATAATAAACTGCATAGCATTTTTAAAGTTTACCAAATCTTGTTATAATTTAGTTTTGTGTTATTCTCTAATGTTTTTATTTATATATGGTTTATATCACCAGAATAGCTATTTTGCAATAGACGTGTATAAATAAATATATACATGCACCACACTCAATCACACATACAAATCTACATTGAAAACATGAAGTATAATTACACATTATAAATATTGAGTTTCTTTACTCATTTGAAAGAGGGTGATTCAGATTCCTAGATTTATAATCAAAGGCTAATTTAAAAAGAAAAAAACCAGATTCAATGAGAATCATTGCCCTTTACTGAACACCAAATGAAATTTGAACTGTTGATTTTTGTAGCAGTTGCATATGGATATCACATGATCATCTTAACATACCTAAAGCAGGATCAGAGATTTGAAGATGGATGAAATTTCAAAGGCCATGTAGTCGAGCTCACTTATTTTTTAGAATATAAAAAAGATAGTAATGGATTAAATTATTCAGACTGATTAAGTGCTAGGATCTATGGTGCTATTTATAAATGTATTTCAGTAGGTATTTGCATTATTTTTTTTAGTATGATCCTGTGATTTAATTGATGTTGTGAAGTCTTGATATAAAAGCTCCTCTCACCAGCAAATTCATTTGTATCTTAGAGTGTTAGAAAGTTACTTGGGGAGTCAAAATACAGTTCTTACCTACATGGAGCTCATAATCTATAAGGGGTATATTGACTTGAGTCTTGAAAGATATAAGAATATATATGCACAAGTAGGATGAGTATTCTCTTTAGTACAAGTAACCCAAATAAAGGAAAGACGATTTATCATATTGTTTGTCAATGATGTCAAACAAATACTGTAGAATATCCAGAAATTAGATTAGAATAGTACCAGGGAGAAAAGGAAACCAATGCATTGTTGCTGTGTTAGATAAGTTAAAGAACCTCTAACAGAGTATTTAATTTATTCGGTATTAGTCTTAATTTAATTCAGTTCATAGTGCCAGTAACAAGTACTCTTTCTATGATGTAGGGAAAGGAGGACTTGATATGAATTTAGAAACTGAAATCATACAGAATTTTGAAGTTGGAAGGAGTCTCACTACCATCAAGATCCCATTCATCTCCAAAATAACCTGTATTACAACACTCACACAGAGACCCATTCAGTTTTTACTTTAAGATCTTCAGTGAGAAGGCAACTACTGGATCCTGGTCAGTCATTCATTCTATGTTTGAACTGCTCTTATTTGTAAAGTGAGAAAGTTTTTCTCATATCAAACCTAAATTTGCCTTTTTGCAGCTTCAATATTTTGTTTTTAGTTTTGCTCTCTGGGGTCAAACATTGTTTTTTGTTATTGTCAACAAGTCAGATTCTAAAGTGATCCCCTTGGCAAAAAAACTGGAGTAGTTTTCTATTTTCTTCTCCAGCTCATTTTATAGATGAGTAAACTGAGGCAAATAGTGTTACTTTTTAGCTAATTTAATTACTATTTTTTAATTTTGTAATTCCTTATATCAGTGATATCATAGGACCATTCTCTATCCACTTTGAGAACACTAACAATAATTGTTCTCATTTTTATATTTGATAGTGTTAAGATAGAAATGAACCTTGTACCAGTAGCTATTTTACTACTTTTATATATTTTTGTCTTCTATTAAACTTTTGTACAGATGTCTAAAATTGTTTTTTCTAATTGAATAAGTACATTGGAATGTTATTTTTATGATTTTTGTTTTCATTTTTCAAATTTTAGATAGAAATGGTCCAAGCCAAATCACTTATTCCCTTATTATTGTTTCAGATTTAATGTCCTATGGACTATTGAACTGGCAGATTAAAAAATAAACTGGGGGGTGGCTAGGTGGCATAGTGGATAAAGGACTGGCCCTGGAGTCAGGAGTACCTGGGTTCAAATCCCAGTCTCAGACACTTAATAATTACCTAGCTGTGTGGCCTTGGGCAAGCCACTTAACCCCATTTTCCTTACAAAAACCCTAAAACAAAAACAAAACAAAACAAAAATAAACTGAATAAGAGTACTGGAATATAAACTCATATTCTGTAATTTCTGAAAATACCTTCAGGAAAACTCCAGCAGCAGCTAAAATGACAGGGATTACATATACCTCCTCTCATTCTGTTATAATTTTAATTTCTTCTGCTGTCCCTATATTTGAAAGTTTTTATTTTCATATAGTTTAGAGAATGTACCAGTAAAATCTACTAAAAACATTTTTCTTAAAATTTTTTTATATATGCACATTTTTTTTTCTGAGTACTGGGCTGCAATGATGATCTAGAGTCAATAAAGTTTGTTGAAATTTCAAGGATATTTAGGAGATTTTAGCTGTATCTTGGGGATTTATCATGTTAGTTTTTGAAGACTTGAGAACTTCTGGGGCATAATGCTGTTCTGCCTCCAGAGCTTGGCAATGCCAACCCTGAACTAAGCCTTATTTTCAGCTTTTGTAACCTTCAGAGCTGTTGTTTTACCTTTTTTTTTTTTTTGTCTTTGATCTGTAAATTTTTGCTTTGACCCTGCTACTATTACATGACCATATTAGTCCTTATCTTTGTCTTCTGTGCAGAATCATCCAGGTTACACAATGGATAAAGTACTATGTGTACTGGTCACTCACCTCTTTTTGGATCAATTTCTTTAATTCTTCAATAAAATGGAAATGATCATAGAACTTACATCTCAGAGTGATTGTAAGGATTAAATGAGATAACATTTAGCAGAGTGTTTGGCACATATTTGGCACATAATAGATGGTTAATAAGTCCTCCCTCCCTCCCCCCCTCCCTCTGTTCCTTTTTTCTTCCTTTCTTCCTTGCTTCCTCCCTCCCTCCCTTCCTTCCCTTCTCCCTTCCTCCCTCCTTCCTTCCCTTCTTTCCTTCCTTCCTTCCTTCCTTCCTTCCTTCCTTCCTTCCTTCCTTCCTTCCTTCCTCCCTTCTTCCCTCCTTTCTTTCTTCTCCTTCCTTTCCTTCTTTCTTCCTTTCTCCCTTCATCCCTCCCTCCCTCTCTCCCTCCCTTCCTCCCTTCTTCCCTCCCTTTCTTCCTTCCTCCCACCTTTTCTCCATTCCTCCTACCCTCCATCCCTTGTTCCTTCTTTCCTTTCTTTTTTCCTTCCTCCATCCTTCCCTGCCTTCCTGCCTTCTTCCTGCCTTCCTCTTTCCTCCTTTTCTCTTTCCTCCCTCCCTTCCTCCACCCCCCTCTCCCTCTTCAATTAAAATTCTTCTCCCTGGTTGTTTTTTTTTTTTATTTTTAACAATTGACTCTTATTGCCCAACCAAGTAAAAAGTTTACCTGGTCTTGGGATCAATGGCATAGATGAAGAGTAATTCCGTTGAGCTAGAAAGACTTAAACCTTACACTTAGTACTTACCTCAGAAACTTAGAATATTGTAAATATTGTATTTGTAGTTTTTTAAAAAATATTTTCTGTCCATTAGAAAAGTTACTATGTAAACTATTTTGTATTTTTCAGACCAGAAAAATGATTAAATCTATTAACTTTTTATTTCCAAGGATATTAGTGATTCATCATTTTTTCTGTAGCTCAGTGACCTATGATGGAACACAAAGTTCTTAGAACCTATTTTATAGATTATTTATTACCTTAGAAAGCATTCTCTGTAGAATTGGAAGAGGGAAATAATTTGGTGAAGCTTCTACCAGATTATAGCAAACTAAGTTATATCAGATTTTCCCTGGTACAATGGATAATACTATACTAATGTTTCCTCCTACATGTCTGTTTCTTCAAGTTCCATGTACCTTTCTATATTTGATTCTGAACTTTGTGCCTATTTGTTATTAGTTCAATTTCTGGATTGAAGGGCAAATTCCTCCAGTATTGTAGATAGAAAATCATTATAAGTGAATTTATGCAGTTGTCATGGAGAGATTTAAATAAGATAATTTTCTTTTCTCTAAATTAACTGAGTTAAACCAGGAACTTCCAAATGTGTCTGTGTGTATGCACATGTATGTGTGTGAGTATGTGCATAAATATATAAAGATATTTCCATATGTTCTACTGACAAAATTAGAGGAAAATTTGCTTTTTTATTGAGCATTTCATTTGATCTATACTTTGTCATTTGGAGATAGGTACCATCTTCCTTGGTACATAAGGTTACTTTCCTTGAGAAATGGATTCTTCTGTGATATGATATATCCTTGTTCTTAGGGAAGTAGTTCATTGAGACTATTAAGTCATCTAACAAGCTTGTATTAAGCAAATACTGTGTACAAGCACTATGTTAAACACTGGGGATACAAAGAAAAGATAAAACAGTCCCTAAACTCAAGGCACTTATATTCTGTAGATAATAGAGAATAAATGAAAAGAAAAGATGACCAAGAGGAACCTAGCAACTATGGACACTGGAAAAGTTCTTCTGGAAGAGGTTGTATGTGAGATGAGTCTTAATGAAATTCAGAGTTGAAGGTGATGAGGGAGCGTGTTCTAAGTATGAAGACAAGCCAGAGCAAAGACCTGATGAACAGAAAGCATCATGGGAGAGAAACAGTAAATGGTTCAGAAAGGCTCGAGTATAGAGTTTGTAGGAGGAAGATGTGTGTTAAGATATCGGAATATAGGAAGAGAACATTTGTAAAGTGAAAGGGTTTAATTACCAAATAGAAGAGTTTACATTTGATCCTATTGGTAACAGACCATTAGAAGTTTTTTGAGGTATGTATGTGTGTATGGGGGGGTGTTCTTCTATTGGAAGACTTATGCTTAAAGAAAATCATTTTGGTAGACATGGAATTTGGATTGGAGCAGGATATGAGGGACAAGGCAGGGAATACAATTAGAAGGTAGTATGGGCAAGAGGTGACATAAGGCTAAGACTACCATATTACCTGTGTGAATGGAAAGAGAAATTTATGTGCGAGGTTGTAGGAAAAGAAAGTTCAACATTTGACAAATGATTGAATATGTAAGGTGAGTAACATATGGTATATATGAAGATAAGTCAAGGATGCTGCCATTCTCACCATGATGAAGGAAAAATTGTTCAACAGGGATAGGAAATTCAAAAAGGGGATGGACTAGGGGAAAATAATGATGACTTTTTCTTTGGGTAAGTCGAGTTTGAGAGGCTTTTGGAACTGGAGCTCAGTAGGAATTAGGGATAGATAAATGGATTTGGGAATCTTACATACATAGAGATGATAAATCCCCTTGGCATTTTAAACACTTTCACAACCAACTTCAACCAATTCATCTAGGTCAATTACACATTTGTTTGTCTTACATATTCTGCATTCCTGGTTATATTGGTCTTTCTCTTTCATGATAATCCCATGTCCTGCCTTCATACCTTTGTGTAGGCTGTCCCCCGTGCCTGAAATGTACTCTTCTAGCTTGTTCAATGATTTAGCTCAAGTACTATCTTGGAGACTTTTCTTGATTCTCCAAGGGTAGCTAAATGGTACCCTGGAATCAGGAAGATCTGAATTCAAATCTGGTCTCAGATATTTGACACTACATAGCTGTGTGACATTGGATAAGTCAGTTAAACTTGATTGCTTCACATCCAGGCCCATCTCTAGTTGTCTTGATTCATATCTAGTTACTGGACATAGATGGCTCTGGAGAAGAAAGTGAGACTGGTGACTGAGCAAAGTATCCTCCTCACTTAAATCCAATTTATTTGTTTGTATTTTGTAAACAATAATGTTTTATTATTATTATTGTTATTAATTTTAACTTAGTATGCAATTGTAAATCTATCTTTTATTTATTTATTTGTGAGTGTTCTATTCCCTTAGTAGAATGTAATTTTCTGGGCATAAGGAGTATTATTTTTGTATTTGTATCTTAAGAGCCTCGCATAGTGCCTAATTTTATTTTATTTTATTTTATTTTATTATTTTGCCTCAAATTTATGATTTCATTAGTATTGGAATTTTCTGGGGAGTACTATACTAATGGGAGTAGCTGTATTAATGCAACTGAGCAATTGCTTTGCAACTTGAGTTTTAATGGAGTACCTCAGTTGTTGCTAAGCAACATGCTTATTGATTGATCAAGGTTTTGGGGTTTTAGTGCTGACTCTTTTCTTAGATTTTATCTAATTAATTTCTAGGCATCACACATGTTTTTCTTCCTACATCACAGTCACACTTCTACGGAAGCCAGATTGATGCATTCACATGATAGATTTCTCCCTCTTTTCAGTAAAGGACTTTTAGATTATCTATCATCTCTCTCTCTCTCTCTCTCTCTCTCTCTCTTTATATATCTTGCTACCTCTATGTCTATATCATCTAAATCTATATCTTGGTCTTTGGCTATGTTTTTATCTTTCTATCTATCTATCTATGAATTTATCTCTTCATCTATCCATCCATCTGTCTTTCTCTTTGTCTATGTCTATTGTCTAAATCTATAGCTATATGTATGGCTATGTTTAGGTTTGTGTCTGTGACTATATATGTTAATATTTTGACTCCATAGTTTTCCTCTAGGTGGTAGTTTTGAATTTGTCTACAGTCTTGTTCATATCTCACTCTTATATATACCATGGATGCCTTCTCTCCTATAAGAATCTGGTCTGCTCTTGAATAAATAAATTGACAAGTTCTTTGGTCATGTTAGATCCAAGTGACCTGTGGACAAATGACATGTCTTTTCTATGTTTGTATCTTATTCAGCATCCAGTTCAATCCTTTGAACTTAGTTATTGCTTAATAGATTTTGTATGACTAATGTCACTGTGACTCTTTTTATAGATATTATCCTTTTAACTCTTCCACTGATAAAGCCCTGATTTTGCAGGGAGGTACAGTGGGAATCATGTTGATTGTGGAATTATGAACTTGAGTTTGAATCCCGAATCTGCAAACTTCCTACCTTTGGAAGCATAGTCATGGTGTATTCTTTTTCAGGGTAGGTCTTTGCCTCTAAAGTGAAGGGGTAAAGATCTCTAAAATTCCTTCCAATTCTAAATCTAGAATCATGTGACCTTGTCTGGAAACTATAAAGAAGGGGGAAAAGCTACAACTCCTTCTTTGAACCATCCTAATTGCCATGTAGAGGTATTGTACAGTGGAATGAACATTTGGTTTATGTGGGGGTGGGGGGGGTGGGAAATGTGTTTGAATTCTTAGAACACAATTTATTGCTTGCATGACCTTCAAGCAAGTCATTTCATCTCTCTGAACCACATCTTCTTCTGTAATATGAGGGGATTGGATTGGATATTTAATATCTTATCTAAATCTTATTTACTAAATATCATAAGAAATACATTAAGCTTTAAAAACCCAAGGTACTGAGATTAAAGTCTTGGAATTAATTCTAATTAGATTTCCACTTGCCAGTTGCTTCAAATTGAATTATTTCTCTCTTTAACCTGGACACTATAGATTAAGGTAATCTAAGATGATGCACAAATTTGAGAGATTGCACTGATTTCCCAAAGAATGATGAAGGGTGGGTAAATCATCACTAGCAGACAGAAGAGGAACAACTATTTGAAGGAGAACAGTTTTGTATTGTATCAAAATAACAACATAAAAAGATCAAAATCAAAAAATAATTGAACATAGTTCATATCACTGTTAGAAAGCTATTTTGTTGAAGAAGGGAAGACGGAATTTATTATTATATATTTTTATAGTTAAAATGTTCAATTTATTGCTTTGCCTTTCTTAACAAATGTAACAATGTTTAGGATCTGCAGTCTGTTTTTTTGGCTCTAAAGAAAAATGCTAAGGATTAATATGTATCAGTATATCATCAATGGAGGAAGCTGGTGGCTCCCTGGATAGAGCTCTGACCTGGAGTTAGGGAGAACTGAGTTCAAATCCAATCTCAGATACTTCCTAGCTGTGTGACCAAGAGCAATCACGTAATCTCTGATTCACTGACATTATGGATCTACTGGATACACTAGAGAAGGAAATGACAAACCACTCCAGTATCTTTGCCAAGAAAATTCCTATTAGGGTAGTGAACAACTCTCAACAATGTACTCCATCAATACAAAGAATAGACATATCAATAAAACTAGAATCCTTTTTCCTTCTTTGTAAGAAGCATAATTTATTTACTAAGCTAGATAGTTTTTTTTCTTTTAAGCCAGATAGTTTTAATTAATATATAATTTGCTTTTAGGGACAGCTAATTGATGCAGTGGATAGAGCACTGGGTTTGCAGTTAGGAAGACCTGATTTCAGACCTGGCTGCAGACTCTTATTTGCTTTGTGACCTTAGGCAAATCACTTAATCCAGTTTGCCTCAATTTTCTAATCTGTAGCATAAGCTAGAAGAGGAGATGCTAAACCATTCTTGTATCTCTGCCAGGAAAACCTCTAATGGGGTCATGAAGTGTCAGATACAACTGAAACAACTGAATAACAAATGGGGCTTTATAAACTTGATTTTGGTCACAAATTGACTCAGGCATTAATATATAAAATTGCATATAAAAATCTTTCACCAAATATATTATACCCATTTTGTTACTTGCCATGTACATTACAATAGAGGAGATGAGGAGAGAGAGGGTGATTGTGAAGTGGGAGAGCTTTATCCATGAAATGATTTTTACATGTAATTTAATGCCTTCTTTTGGAATGGGTAATCTTGCTAATCAGTCAATCAACAAACATGTACAAACATCTTTTAAGCACTTATTATGTGCCAACCCTCTGGTGGCTAGAATATGTAGACAAAAATGAGACAGTTCTGGCCATCAAGGAGCTTACATTCTCTCATGCTAGAGAAGAAGCCAACACCATTTATCCAGTTCCTTAGGACCCCATTTCATAAATTTATTGCCTTCAGGAGAAACTACAAAATCCTCTCCTTGATGTTGAAAGCCTTCATAAACTAGACCCCACCTACCTTAGCATTCTTCTTATACCTTACTTGCCAACTCATATTCTTTGATCCATTCCTCCTGGCTCTTCCACTCTCTCTTCTCTATCTCTCATGCTTAGAATGCTTTGCTTGCTCCACTTAAACTAGTGAACTCCCTTGCCTTCTTTGAAGTTCCAACTAAAAGCCCATGTTCCAAAGGAATCTTCCCCCCACCTCTTAATTCCAGTGCTTTTCTTCTATTTATCCTGCATATAGCTTGTTTCAAATATATTTGCTTGCATGTTGTTTCTTCCATTAGATTAATGGCAGAGACTGCCTTTTGCTTCTTTTTGTATTCCCCCCAGTGCCTGGAACATATTTATTATTAATTTTATTCAATTAAATTTATCGAATTGAATAAAATAACAACATATAGAAAATAAAAAGGAAATAATATAAAGTAATTTTGAGGGAAGTAAGTACATGCAGCTGAGGGATAAGGAAAAGTTTTATGTGGGCATAGGTGCTTGAAGGAAAATAGGAATTCTAAGATGAAGCTAAGGAGGGAGTATATTCCAGACATGGAAGACACCCTGTATAAAGCCATGTGTGAGGAACCACAAGGTAAGTTTATCTGGCTATAGAGTCCATGAAGTGGACTAATTAACGTGTAATAAGGGAAATCCTTTTTTACCTTTCTTATGCTGAGCACATCTTATCTATGTCTTCCCACAAATACGCTGTAGATATATAGGTTCCCCTCCAGTTATTTTAATAGCTCAGAGGTCATTCTTTACATATGACTCGCCTACTTCTCCCCTCTCCTCCCAATTAAGCACATCCTAAATTAGGTCTTCTATGGAACTTAGTTAAGACCTCATAGCAACCTGTTTAAAACCTCTTATTTACCATTTCTCCTTATGGTTATTAAAGGATTTCCCACTTCTGATAGAATAAGCTCAATTGGAAGAACATTGTTGTTAAAGTTGACTTTTTTTGGGGGGGCAATTGGAATTCTGTGATCATTGAAAGTAATTCCTCAGGGTAGAGCCACGATGGTGACAGGAGAAGAGCCTTTTAGATGCTCTCTCTTCTCTCTATAATATTTCAAACCTTATAAAATAAGGACTCTAACTAAATTTTCAAGAGACAGAACTCACAGAGGGATCCAGTAAGGCAATTCTCCAGCCCAAGGTAACCTGGAAAAGAGTGGAAAGGCTACACTCCATGGGGTTAGAGGGGTGGCCTGCCAGAGCAAGGAACTTCAGCCTCCTGGAGGCAGCTCCAGGACACCTGGGAGCCTTGGCTCATGGCAGCTGGGGCAGTTTCCTGACTTACACCCTGGGGAGCATTGGGCACAACTTGGAAAATCAGCAGGGGGACCTCTGCCAGAGTGAGTGCATGAAGCCCAGCCCTCAGGGCACTCAGTGAGTAGTGTGGCCCAGATCCAGGAGCCAGAAGCAGGTGGAATTAGTAAGCAGGAGCCCCCAGACAATGGAGCCTTGAGTGCCCAGCATACCCAAGGTAGGGGAATGGAGAGAAAATGCTGAGTTCTGTCTTCTGTACACAGGACTCTGGGGCTCTGACCACATTCAGATCCTGCTCATGGTCTAGGACCCCCCATAGAACAGAAGGAGCCCCTCCCAACTCAGCCCCATGGTAGAGGGGTGTGCTTGTGGTCATTCACAGACCTGGAGGGAAGACAGAACCTCACACATGGAGATCCTTGTGGGGGGGGTGTCCCAATAATACTCAGAAGCTTAGGAAGCACCCCAAAACTAGATGCAGGCTTGGGAAATGAGTAAACAGAGAAAAAAAGAGGAACATCGTTGAGAAATACATTGTCTATGATCCCAAGAAGGATCAAAATACTCAATCTAAAGATGAGGAAGTACAAGTTCCTGCATCTAAAGACTGCAAGAAAAATGGAAATTGGGCTCAGGCTATGACAGAACTCAAAAAGGATTTTGAAAATGAAGTAAGGGAGATAGAAGAAAAATTGGGAAACAAAATGAGAGAGATGCAGGAAAAACATGAAAATGAAGTCAGCAGCTTAGTCAAGGAGATCCAAAAAAATGCTGAAGAAAATACCATGTTAAAAACCAGCATAGGTCAAATGGATAAAACAGGTCAAAAGGTTATTGAGGAGAAGAATGCTTTAAAAAGCAGAATTGGTCAGATGGAAAAAGAGATAAGAAAGCTCTCTGAGGAAAACAAATCCTTCAGATCTAGAATGGAACTGAAGGAAGCTGCTGTCTTCACAAGAAGTCGAGGCACAATACCTCAAACCTAAGAGAATGAAAAATTAGAAGAAAATTGTGAAAACATCTCTTTGGAAAAACAACTGATCTGGAAAACAGATTCAGGAATGATAACTTAAAAATTATTGGAATACCTGAAAGTCATGATCAGGAAAAGAGCCTTGGCATCATTTTTAAAGAATTCCTACAGGAAAATTGCCCTGATATCCTAGAAGCAGAGGGCAAAATAGAAATTGAGAGAATCCACTGATCTCCCCCAGAAAGAGATCCAAAAAAACCAACTCCCAGGAGTATTATAGCCAAGTTCCCAAACTCCAAAGCAGCCAGAAGGACACAATTCAAATATCATGGAGCTGCAGTCAGGATCACACAGGATTTAGCAGCAACTACATTAAAGGCTCATAGAGCTTGGAATATAATATTCTGGAAGGCAAAAGAACTTGGAATGCAAGCAGGAACCAACTACCTAGCAAAACTGAACATCCTCTTCCAGGGAAAAAGATGGACTTTCAATGAACCAGGGGAATTTAAAGTTCCTGTTGAAATGGCCAGAGCTGAACAGAAAGTTTGATTTTCAAATACAGGACTCAGGTGAAGCATAGAATTTGGAGGAGAAGGGTAAAATATGAGGGGCTTAATGATGAATTCCATGTATTCCTGCATAGAAAAATGATACTGATAATACTCATAAGAAATTTCTCATTTAATAGAGCAGGTAGGAGATTTTATAGATGACCATAGGAGAGAGCTGAAATTGAAGATAAATATATTATAAAAATGGAGTCACTGGATAACAGGAAAATGTAATGGGATTAAGAGAAGGAGAGGTGCAATAGGCTAAGGTATTTCATATAATAAGATTTTTTATTACAATGAGCTATTGCAGCATGAAAGGGGGGAAGGCGAGGGGGAATGAGAGAAACTGCTGTCAACAGGGAGGCTCAGAGAGGAAACAGTATATATATATACACACACACACACACACACACACACACACACACATATATACTCAATGGGGTATAGACATCTAGAGTAAGAAGGAGAGAAGGGGGAAGGGGGGGGATGTGAGTGATGGAGGAGAGGCTGGACTGTGGGGGAGAGTGGTCAGATATAATACATTTTCTTTTTTACTTCTTGCAAGGGGCTGGGATTGAATGGCCTGTCCAGGACCACAGGGCTGGGTAGTTGCTGGGCCTTAGGGGTGGTATGTGGGCTTGGGGCCTCTTGGTCCCAGGACTGGTGATCAGTCTGCTGTGCCACTCAGCTTCCCTACAACACATTTAAAGGGACAGAGTGAAAGGAGAGAGAAAATATAGTGTATGGTAGTGGGGAAATACGAATGGAGGGAGTTGCGATCAGCAATGGCAATAGTGAAAAAATATGGAAGTAAATTTTGTGATGGACTTATCATAAAGAATGTGATCCACCCGCAACAGAACTGGTGGTGTTGGAACACAGACTGAAGCACATTTATTATTATTATTTTTTGGGGGGAGGGGAGCTGGGAAAATAGGGTTGTGTGGCTTGCCTAGGGTTGCACAGCTGGGTGATTGTTTGGTGTCTGAAGCTGGATTTGAACCTGGGTGCTCCTGGCTCCAGGGCTGGTGCTTTGTACACTGTGCCACCTGGCCACCCATATTATTATTATTATTATTATTATTATTTTGTTTTCTTTTCTGGATTTTGCAGGGCAATGGGGTTGGGGTGACTTGTACAGGATCACACAGCTGGGTGATTATTGGTTGTCTGGGGCCAGATTTGGTCTCAGGTGCTCCTGGCTCCAGGGTCGTTGCTCCATCTAATGTGCCATCTAGCTGCCTCTATTATTATTATTTTTTAAATTTAAATTTAAAGTTTTTCCTCTTTATTGTTTATGAGGATCTATATTTTTTTTGGGAAGGGGTATTATGTTTATTCTTAAACAAGAATATTTTAGTAATGTGTAAAATATCATTTGTACAAAAATAAAATAAATATAATAAAAAAAGACAGTAATTCCTGATGTTATCCACCTACTTTGCCGTAGGATAATGCATTGAAGTAGCTTTAAGAAAATTTACAGGTGATCAACTTCAGTCTTCTCATTTTATAGACAAGGTCCTGGGGAAACTGAGAGAAGGGCACATAGCTAGTAAGTCTCTGATGTGCTAATATAATAGCCAGAAAAATTTGTTTGTAGATTTATTGGTTTTGCCAAATGGTTACAATTTTTCTAAAGAAAGGACCTCAAATGTTTCAGTCACTGGCTCAGGTTTACCTTGTACAATATCAGTTGTCTAACAGCTCAAAAACTCACTGGAAAGGACAATGCATCTTTGGGTTATTATGAAAGTTTTTGTATTTTAATCCTAAATATATTTTAAAAATAATTATGCTGTGATTCCTCATGAAAAACAGGATTAAGTTAAAATTGTGAAGATTTACCAAATGTGGGCCAGGTGTACTGAACTGTCACTTAATGCTATATGTCTTGCTATGTGAGTTACTAATGAAGATTTTCTGAGTTCCTTTGTAAAAACATCATTGTATGTAAATTTCATTGATTGATTCAATCAATAATCAATGAATTGAACTGTCATTAAATTTACCTTGTTCAATTGAACATATGAGATTTTTTCCTTAGTCATGTCCAACTGTTAAATAACATATTGTCCATCTTTGTTAATAGGTGAAAAAAGTGACTTATGATATTGGACATTTCAGATCACATTACATTGCCCAGCACCTTCAAGTAACACATTACAAATGAATGCTGTTGTAATATCATAAAATCCATGAAAGTGTTCAATAAAATTGTCTAGTCTGGTAAAGGAATTGTAAGACTGAATCATTATTCAAGCTAGTTTGGGTTACTAGTAGGAGGCTCTGAAATATGTGTAGCCAGAAGGAAGGTCAGTTAACAGTGCCCTTTGTTTTTTCTCATCCCATCTATTATTAGATCCCAAAAAGAGGGTCACTAGAATAGGAGGGCCACTAGAAAGTTCAAATTAAGTATAGTTAAACCTATTGCTGTTAAATCAATGCACATATTTGCTTACCATCCATGATCATGTTACTTTAGAAATTACTTTGCTTCTCTCTGAGGTAACACCTCATACCTCTCAGATTGTTCAATATGATTAAAAAGGGTAATGATCAATGTTGGAGGGGATGTGGGAAATCTGGAACACTAATGCATTGTTGGTGGAGTTGTGAATTCCTCCAAACTTTCTAGAGAGCAATTTGAATTATGCTCAAAGGGCAATCAAAATATACATACCCTTTGATCCAGCAATATCAGTATTGGGTCTGTATCCTGAAGAGATCATAAAAAGGGTTAAAATCCCACATGTTCAAAAATATTCATAGCAGCTCTTTTTGTAGTGGCAAAGAGTTGGAAATTGAGGGGATATCCATCAATTGGGGAATGACTGAATAAATTGTGGTATATGTATGTGATGTAACATTATTATTTTGTAAGAAATCATGAGGGATGTGATATTAGAAAAACTAGAAAGACTTTCATGAATTGAGGCTGAGTGAGATGAGCAGAACTTGGATGATGATCAACCATGATGGACTTCTTCAATCCATCAGTGCAATAATCAGGGACAATCTTAGGGAATTTGGGATGAAAAATATTGTTTGTATCCAGAAAAGGAAACTCATTATCTTCAATTTTTAAAAAAGTTGTCTTATGTATTATGTAATTTTGTTATTTCTTATGTTTTCTTTCTTCCTTTTGGATCTGATTCCTCTTTCACAACACATTCAATTTTGATCTATGCTTATCATGGTTGCAAATGTAAAACCTTTATCAGATTGCCTTCTGTTGGGGGGGGAGGGGTAAGGAAGGAAGGAAGTAAAAAGTAAAAAAATAAATAACTTTACTTTATCTAATCTGCTTTTATAACAATTAATCACATTTTTTGTGGGGGTATGGAATTGGTAATGAGTTTTTCTACCCTGCCATTTATGGAGTAAAATTAAAGTGGGAAAGAGTAACAAAGACAAAGCATCTATTTCTGTTGAGTAAAAAAAATGGGTATATAGCTTTTTAAAATTATTTCATAACTGTTACCACTTAGAATGTTCTTCTAACATATCCACTTAACACTTCTGAAGATATTTCTGTTTGAAAGCATAGCAAAGACTTGATAACTCAACACAGAAGGAAGAATGTTGGTAAAATTGTGTTTTAACTTTGATGCATGTTAGCTATTATCACCAGCCCAATTTTACAAATAAAATGAGTGTTAGAGCAATTAAAAAGACCTTAATTATGGCAATATAGCAAGTCATTATAAGCAATGCTTGGACCTACATCTTGCTAAAGCCAAATATACTCATCCACTGCATTATTGCTTCAACAAATAATTGGATTTTATAAACCCTAAATGAATTATAATGGATCCAAAGAAAATGACCATTGGATAGTTATCTTCACTATGTCTTTTGGAATATTCCATTATAATACCCATATTACCCATAATAATAATAATAACCATCTTTATTTTAATTTCCTTATATTTGAAGAAATTTGAATTTCCCCAGATGATGATCATGATGATACTGATAGAGATATGTAAAATGCTTTATACCTTGTTGACATGTTCAGTCATTTGATATTTGAACATATATTCCATAGTATCCATATCACGGAAATCTCATTTTAACTGTGGGGTGTGAAATTTAACAAAGGGCAAGGAGAGACAATTATCTGAGTGAGATATCCTTTTTTGCTAAAAGAGGAGTCTTATTAGCTTGCCTCAATTTTGTGTCAAAAAAGAAAAACAGGAATGAGAGCTTGCTTGGGTTTTTATCCCCAGGTTTCTCCCTTCTGATTGGCCTTGTCAGCACATCAGTGGAGATTTCCTAGGAATCCCATTGGTGGACATTTTAATGAAGTGGGCCAAAAGTTCACAGTTCCTTCCCATTCCTGAGGATGGGAAGGATGACTCGTGTGTACAGCCCCATAACTTCATTATAGCTAGGGAAAATATGTTTGTAGTATCGTTGACCTGCCCCTCCTTGCCACTTAAAGATGGAATGGTAGCTGGTTTGTGATACCCAACTCTGCTAGAAATCTTTGGCTAGAAAAAAACAAGCCATTTCAATAGTTCACCCCAAATCTTGTTGAGGTGAATAATAAGAAGGAGACAAGTCCCTGGAGGAGCTGCTCCTGCTTTTGTTTATAGAATAAACAAACCTATTGTTTTGTTTATTCTATAAACAAATGTAAGGATCTCTGCCTAGCTAGATATACTGGGGGCTGGAAGTAAATTACTCAGTTATACCCTTAAAAAAACTCAGAACTTCAGAGGTTAGAGGAAAACGAATTCACATGGAAATATTGGTAATATTGTAATCCAGAATTAATTTTCCCTCATCCCACTCTTTGATTCACTGAGAGACAATTATAAATTTAGAAATTGACTTTCTAAGATACAAAAAAGCCCCCAAATCCTGAATATATTTAACAATTAATTAATGATTTTTAACTGATAAAGCTTAGGTATTTAACGGGGAAAGTGTAAGAGGAAGGGGATAGAGAACTTGGCCAACACCTTGACCTTTAAGGGTTATGCCCTAATTTGACAAGCAGTCCTTTCAAAGAATACGAAAGAAGGATCCCTGTCTCTTTCTCAGTAACCCACTTTCATACATCTCCATACAGCTTTCTGGTTTGTAAGAGCATCTCCTAATTCAATCCTCTGGAAATCTCTGCAATAAGTGGGCTCCCAGAGCAGTTGCTGCTAGTGGATCTGCTTACCTGATTCAGGTCACTTGTAGAGATTTCCTTTTCCTGTTAAAAATCTCATAGGAAATATATCTCAATTCAATTCTAAGATAGTCATTTTAATTTTGCTTTACTAATAACTAGGTCATATAGTAAGAATTTGCTCAAACCTTATAGCACTTATAAGACTGTCAAATCAGAACTTCTAAGTCAGAGAATTTATACTTTTGCTGCTCCTATCTGTATCATACTGGATATTTGATTTAGAAAGTGCCAATAATAAGAGGAAGGGAGAATCTTAAAAAACTTTCTGAGAATCTAAGTTGTAGAAAGAACCCTTCTGTATGAATTACATATTTACCTTAGTTATGCAAGCTAAGACTAAAAGTGTCTTTTAAATTGGCATTGACTACCATATTTAACTTCTGGAATTCATCTTTTTTCATTCTTTACTTTTTATTCAGGTTCTAGAAGGGGAAGAAATGCCATATTTTATCTATAGCTACCTCATGATGTAAGTTAGCAAATTATTATAGTGATATATTTAGGAAATTTAAATAATGAGAAATCAGAAAAATTTTAAATCAATTTTTATATTTGCTATGTAAAAATTGTAGTTTTTTCAAAAGATGTTCACGCCTGCAGATTATTTCACTTATTTATTCTAGTTATTCACTTTAGCTGCTTATTTCCCCTTAAGAGGATGAGGAAAAACTAATTATCTAATCCTGTACAGAAGCACCAACTTCTCCATTGATAACAACACTCCATAAGTAGATCATAAATGAATTTTCCTAAGAGACACTCATTTTATTCCAGTTGCAACTAAAGGCTGTGATGGAATATACTCTAGGTTATATCCAAAGCATGTTTGTCCCCCTTTCCCACCTCATGCTACACAGACAGGTTTTACTCCTACAATAAATAATACAAATAAATAAAATTAGATGTATATCCGAGATAGTAATACAAGGTAGACTACTGCCTTTAAGATAACTAATTACACTTAATTTTTTTCTCTAGCACAGTATAGATAACATGTTATTAACCCCACTAAATAATAGGATTTTATCCTAATTTCACATTTTTGCATCATTGTCTAATTATTCCCAAAACTCTTAGATATTTCAAGACTTTTATCTTATACATGAATATATAATTAGTAACTAGCTATTCAAACTGAATAGCTGAAAGTAAGCTATTCAAATTAAGCTATTCAAACTGAATAACTAGGATCTTATACAATTGCTACTTTTTACTGCACTACATTCATAGTAGCTCAGATGTAGTCATGTATTACACTATTAGATAAAGATTTGATTTTTTGACCACCTACCATGATTATTGAAATATGCCATGAAAGGAAAATAGGGAAATAGCTATAGAAAGGGAAAAGTCATATAGGTGAGAGTCATATAGGTAGCTAATTGTATTGAGAGAATGTCATAACCAGACAGCATCAGGCAATTGGTAAAACTTTCTATTCAAGAGGAAATATACTGTGGAAATCGAGTCAACAGTAACTTTCCCATAAGACAGTTATCTACCTGTAATTCCCAGATGTCACCCCTATAGGGTAGTTGGCATTATAGATCATTGACTAAATAGCATTTCTTGACAATCATACCTAGAATCATATAGTTCCATAAGATTCAACCTTAAACAGCAAACTTTAATAATCACACTTTGGGCTGGACATACATTACTCTCATGTGGTTATAATAAATTAGCTTGCAAATAAAAAGTACCAATACTTCCAAAAGTCACATAACATCTTGTTCTGCAGCTTATGCTTATTTAAAGTTTCTGGTTAAAAAAAAGCAATTGATAAAATAATTATAATTTGTAACTGCATATGATGAAGCTTAAAAAAAAAAAGACCAGTTAGGTAGGAGGGACATTCAACCTAGCAATAGAGGGGTCTTATTGACTAGACTTCATTTTGTGCCAAAAGGCCAGGAGAGAGGGATGACCTGCATTTTTATCCTAATCTATGTCTTCCTTCTGGTTGTTCAGTCTACACTTTATTGGAAACTCTCTTAGCAATCACATTGGTGGACATTTTAATGAGGAGGTGGACCTCCTTAATGGGAGTTCACAGGTCTTCTTCTATTATTGGGAGGTGGTTGTGGAGAGTACTACTACAGGGTGGATCCCTGCAGCTTCACTTTAGCTAGGAAAAATGGCTTTTCAGGGAACTGCCCCATCCCTCTCCACCACTTAAGAAATAAAGTGTTAACTGGGTTGTGATACCCAACTTCCTCTAGCAATCTTTGGCTGGAAAAACAAGCTATCTCAGTCACGTTTTCATGAGCTTAGTTTCCCTTTTCTTGGACAGATCACCTCAAATCTTATGGGAGTAATAGCAAGGGGAAAAGACTAGTTCCTGAGGAAGTTGCCCTTAGTTTTGTTTGAGTAAGGATCCCTGCCAAGCTTTGATGTTTTGGGGGCTGGGAGTAAAATTACATTATTACAACTTTCAAAAATTGTCTGACTGTAAGAGGTTAGGAATCTGAGCAAATAGATGAATTCACAGTCATATTGTAATAAGGAATACAATTAATTTCCCTCATCTCCCGTACCTTGATTCAGTAGAAGTGGGAGAGGCTGGTCTTTTCCTCTAAGATCATTTTCTGACACTGAGTCACCATCTTTCCTCTACTTCCCATCATTTGAAATTAAGCACCTGCCTTTTAGCTTTTTCAATGAGCTTTAATTTTCTAAGATTAATTTAGTGCTTACTTTTTTTTTTATCAAATTATATATGTCTATTTGAGACCATGATTCCATGGATCAGGGATGGACAAGTCAAAAACATCCCTAGGGAAAAACTTAGATTTCTTAGGTGCTAAGTAGAAAGCTCAGGTACTGAAGAGATTTTTTTTTTAAGGACAAAAAGGAGAAGGTATTAATTTTATGAGTTTCAAAGCTCCCTAAAGATTATAAGATTCAAGTCTGTCCTTTGACTTATTCTGAGTATCAGAACTTTCTCTCTGGAAGGTCAGTTTTAGGATGAAAAAGTTGGGTTGTCCATGCAATTTAGCAAAAAAAGATCTGGAAGGCAACAGAGCTCCTATCTCTTCACTGCCTAGCAGATGAGGGGAATAGCAATTAGTAGACTGCCTAGGGTAAGGAAACATTGCAAAGGATGCAATAGTACATATAGTACAAGATAGAAGACACAAGATTTGCCTAGGAGTAAGGAAAATTTAGGTTCATGTTATGTATCAGACATGCATTGACTGTATTATCATAGTCCATGTGACTGGCACGTAGTAGTTATTTAATAAACATTTGTTTAATGATTGACCTAACAACTTAGCACCCTGGTATCTCTCCAACATTTTTTAGTTATGAGTTGTTGCTGGAGGGAGCTTCACCTTGGGACTTCTCAGCATCAAAGAAATCATGGGACCAGACAAAAAAGAAAATGATACAAATACCTATAGGAATTCATTTATAAGTAGTACCACAGATCCTAGTACTTGAGTCATAAAGGTAATTCAATCTCTTGCTGTCTTGTTACTTTTTATATTCATTCTTTCTTTTTTTACTGAATTTTACCCTTCTGGAAGAATATGTCAAGTCTTTTTATGCCCCATGGTATATCCCTGATGAGAAAAATATTTCAATTCTTTTTGACTTAGCCAGTCTATATGGTAGCAGGTCTCAAAGAATGAACACACTTTGCCACTTCTTTCTATGGCATCTTTGTCTTTATAATCTCAAATAATACAAATGAAAAGTAAAAATATGGAAAATTTATTGGACATTTTCAAATGTGAACATTCACCAAGGTACCCATTTAAATAGTAAACTTCCCTGATGTGTTCAAACTGTTATTTAGTTTGTCAAAATTTACTTTGACTTTCCCAGCCTAGATTTCTTCATCTGTAAAATGGGGGGGGGAGTGAGAAAATAGTATTTTCTCTATGACCTCAAATATTTGCTGTGAGAGAAACATTTAAGTATAAAGTACGTTTGAAGTGTGAGCTATTTTTAGCTGTGAAATGAGAGTTGGACAAAATAACTTTTGTTTCCTTCATCTCTCATATGTGATGTCAAATGGATGTTTAAGGATTTCTTTTAAAATATGGTCTAAATATAGTCTAGGCTTTGGATCTTTTGACCTGGTATTATAGAGAGTGCTACAAGGATGCCAAAGATGGCTAAGGAGTTT
Source organism: Macrotis lagotis (assembly GCF_037893015.1). Classification (NCBI taxonomy): domain Eukaryota; kingdom Metazoa; phylum Chordata; class Mammalia; order Peramelemorphia; family Peramelidae; genus Macrotis; species Macrotis lagotis. The sequence goes on from NC_133666.1 coordinate 413,722,016, forward strand.
GAATTGGTATAAATAAGTATGCTAAATCAAGGAAATACATAAAGGAAAAAAGATAATAGAATGATCTTATGAGAGATAACTGGTGGGAAATTTAGGTTCTACAATAGTATCCACAGAATGTTATGAAACAGAAGATTCCTTGTGCTTTGGCTTTCAGTTCTAGAGTAGATTTAGGGGTGAATATGAATAAGAATCAGACAGTTTAAGAAGGTGTGGATGGATTCCAATGAGAGACTAGCTATACTGATGAAATAAAAATTTCTCTAAAACAGATTCTTAATTTTTTCTTTGTATCATGGATCCCATGGATTCCATGGGCAGCTAGGTGATGCAGTGGATAGAGCACTGGACTTGGAGTTAGGAGGACAGGACTTAGAATCCAGCCTCAGACACTTAACTCTTCTTAGCTCTGTGACCTTGGGCAAATCACTTTAACCCCGATTGCCTCGCATTCAGGGTCATCTCCAGTCATCCTGATTCATATCTGGACACTGGACCCAGATGGTTCTGGATAAAAAAGTGAGGTTAGTGGCTTAGCACAGCACTCCCTCACTCTAATCCAATTTATGTGCTTGCCATGGCATTATTTCCTTGATGTTGTCGTCTTCTTCAAAAATTGAAGGACAAGCAGTATTATTATTATTAATATTATCCTACTGGCCAGACCCCTTCTCAGAATGATAATTATAAGGGCAAATTAAATTTTGGGGATTACAAAGGAAATCAATTGTATTGAGAATACATTTATTAAAAATTTATTTTTTATGGTTCAAAGGCCCTAAGTTAATAAACCCTACTCTAAGGCAATGAAATAAAAATGCATTGAACTAATTATAAAAACAATGTTTTTGTAATACAACTTACAAGATTGTGGGTATTCAATAAACTATGATGTGGTTAAAAGTGAATTTCTAAAAAATATACTGTAGGCTTTAGGTTTTTTTTCCTTCAAAGTATAAGTTATTATTATTTTCCTCTTGGGATTTGTGATGTATGCTATTTGTTTTTCAACATGATAAGATAATCTAATATCAGTTAATAAATCTAAAGCAAAAAGTAGATATGGGGACAGTTAATAATTTTGTGACAAAATTAAAATTTTCATTTTAAAGGGTAGTTTCCCATCTAATAAATATATATTATATGTATAGGAGCACATATATGTCTGTATAAGTATGTATATACACACACATGTATATGGATGCATATTGTTCTTATTCAGTCATTTTAGTCACACCATTTGGGTTTTTCTTTGCTGGTGATTTTCTGTTTTCTGCTCCAGTTCATTTTACATGTGAGGAACTGAGGCAAATAGGGTCAAATGACTTGACCAGGATCACATAGCAGTTGGACTTGAACTCACATAGAGGTTGGACTTGAACTCTTGATTCCAGGCCTAGCCCTCTATTCACTGAACTACCTACCTGCCCTATATCAAATACATAATTGCGAATGTATATAGTACATAAACATTCTCATAAATTTATGAGAATATATAACCTACTCTGTCACACACAAATATATAGCCTAATTTATCTATGACCTTGTAAGTAGGATGATTCTTGACTACAGCCTATCCTTCTCAAGAAGATGCCACATGCTATGTAAATATACAGGGTCTACAGAGGGCAAAAAATGCTGGTCCTTGTGTAATCAATCACAGCCAGTTAATTATAACTCTTGTGACACCAACCTTCCTAGCTAAGTTATGCAAGCTGTTGTATGTATCATCCCTGCAGTTACTACAGCCCTTAGTAAAGAAAACATTAAATATTGAGTGAGAAAGTGTTATGACATTCAGTTCAGCTATCACTTGAAGAGTATACTGTAAAGGACAATGATTCTCATTGTACACATTTTTTCCCTAAATTTGTGTTTAATTATTAATCTAATTTTCTGAATGACCCTCTTTCAAATGAGTAAAGAAACTCAACATTTAGAAAATGTAATTATAGCTTCAGATTTCAATTGTAGGTATAAATTTTTTTCTTTTATATGCAGTGTATATATATATATGCATACATACATATTTATACATATAAATAAATACGTATTTATGGTGAGTATATATAATCACATATATGTATATATATGTATATATGCTACATATAAATGTATACGTATTTCAGTCTAGTTCTAATCTTTTTGCTTGTCAGTGTGCTGTACCATATGGTGTAGAGCACCATGCCAAAAGATAAAAATATTTCTAGAACATATGAAATCATTATTGAGTTCAGGAAGGGTGAAGCCTCTTGACCAACACATTTATGGCTTTGATATAATAATCTATATAGAGTGCATGTTTTAGCATCCTGAAATATATCAGAGGCATACTTTAAAATTGAAGAACTTATTTTTTAATGTATATATATGCTTCTATATGTATTAATCAAATTTTTCCAAGATAATTTTATTACACTATTGTTCAAATCAAAATTCTCCTATTCACTTCAGGATCTTGATGCCTTTTATTTTATCTCTAGCATAGTCTTAACTCTTGGGTTTGCCCAAAAGCAGGTTTAGAGATTTTTCTCAACTGTTGTGAAATTATCAGTGTGCTGATTGATTTATTAAGCTGAAAGCAGTGCAGCAGTTCTATCTAATTCATTTGTTGATGTTGTGTTTCTACTAATGAAAATAATCTTAATGTGTAAATACAAAGACTAGTATTAGGACTAGGTCCATAGAATAAGAACTATTCAAAGCAATGACATGCTCCCTTACTTTCCTGTATACCTAATAATAAAGTCTTTGAATTAGAGTTATATTGCCCTCTTTGCTAAAATTTGATTGAGTTAAGGTCAGGAATGCCCTTGATTCTTTTAATCACAGTAGATTTTACTTTCTTCTAGGGGAATGGCTTTTGTAGAATCATTAACCAAATGGTAATTCTACTTAAGGTTGCAGAGGTGATATTATCTTGAATAGTTCTGAAATCCAGGACAGTTGAGATATTTCTTTTGCTGAAGGTAGTTGGTTCTCAGGTTAGAGTCTTGCACTTCCGTGTCTATTCGATAGAGAAGGGAAGATAAGAACTAGGTGCCTTGGTGTCAGAAATAATGCTCTTCCTATCTGAGTCTTAGGTAGTAACGGATGGCTGAGGGATTGTTGTAGTGATATATGACAGAGCAGAAGCACCTTTTCTGACAGTAGATATCTAGATAAGGAGAAGGTTATCAAAACTAGTCCCTCAGAGAAGTTTGGTTACGTTACCTATCCTCACCATGGTTCAATGGAAATAGTACTGGTTTTTTGGATCAGAGCTTTTAATGGATGTTGACAATCACTGAATATTTCTGGCCCTTGGTTTCTTCATATCTAAAAATAAGACAAATAGATTAGATGATATACAACATCCTTTCCCATCGTTTTTTGTGAAGCGAGTAAATTGGATTTATGGTCATTTGGCCTTGAGGGGAAAAAGAAAGCCTGTAATAATTAAATTTTTCCTGACAGAATCAAGAGATTCCCTAATCTAATAATTAATGAAGGAAAAGGAATATATTGACTTCTTTTATGTCCCTTAACTTAGTGCTCAGAACTGAGTTAGAACTTAATAAATGTGTATTACTTAAATATGTAATCAACTTAAGAATCAGAGCAAGATCATCCTAGAATTCAATCAAGAATAGGGGAATGGAAAACAATTACTTTAATTGACCTTATAGTTCTCCATTTAACAAATTGCATGCCCACAGTAGATTCTATCACAGGTGGAATCTTTCACTTAGAAATATCATGGACATAGGAAATTCTTCCTTTCTATTCTGGCTATGGTTCAGCATTTGGTGGGATGCATTATTCAGAAATTGAACACTCATGTAATTAATCCCATTAATAAATACCATCATTAAAAAAAGTTCTCAAGGTGGTTAAAAGGCAGGTCATGAAAGCAAAAAAAAGCAACACTACTAGGTAGGAAACTAAAACTAGCCAATAACCTGCAATAGCATGACCAAAGTATTCAAAACTCCTTGATTTTTCTTTTTTTGTCCAAAAGCACCATATCTGCATCTCAGATCTTATTATTAAGGCAAAGTTAATTGAGATTTCCTCCCAGTCAGCAACATAGCTTCTTTACTCACATCAGTCAGATTAGTGTTGTGGGAGTGTAAGGGATTAATTCAGCCCTTCCTAGTTTCACCAATAGCCTGGCCCACAATACTCTATCCTCTCATACCTAGCCTCCAGTAGCATAAATGGCCAGTGCCACAAATGTTTGGTTCACAGAATAACAGCTCACCCACTCATCCTGGCAGTAAAACTGAGGAGGTCTCATCCAAACAACAAAATGGTCCCTATTGGGACCACCCTGTTCCTGGCCTCCCTATTTAGCTAAGTCATGCTGCTTCTGGCTTGCCTTCTTGGCAGAATTTAGACTACTGGCCCATCACAACTGGCTGAGGCCTGAGATAGGTTGTTTCCTACTTGTCTTGGGAGCTTGGTCCTGTCCATAGCTGGCTAAGACCCATCTGCAGATGTATCCAGTTTATGTTGTTCTTGCCCCCTGGCTCTTTCCAGAACCTGTCTTGTAGCTGGCAAAAATGCCTATTATTCAATGCTATGACCTACAAACTAGGATGACACCGACCTCTCTACCATGTTATTGGAGTTATTGGAGCTACCTCTTGCAGCCTGGTTTTCATTTCTAGGATCATTCTCACTGCTATCAGTGCTATTAGTGCCAAGGTGCCACTGTTTTCCCATGATCCTGTTGTTGACAGGACTTTTTTGGATACCTGTGTTCTTACCTTACAGCTTAGGGCATCACTTCTTTTTCCATGTTTTTGTAAACCAATAGAATCAGTAGGAACTTCATATTTATCTAAAAGGGAGATTCTCCATATATTTTAAATGAGGCTTTTGCCATGGGAAATAACTAATTTGTTTCTAATAAACCTGTTATTCAGAGTTACCTTTCTTTCATATAACTTTTTCCCCCATTTAAAAAAAATGAAATTAACTTGGAGGCCAGTCTAAAAACCAAAGGTGACAATAAGCATACAAAAAAGTCCTGCAAAACATTAAAAATCCAATTAAAATTTGTGTTTGTAAACTTCATTTATTATGTAAAAGATGTAACATACAATTTCCCTTCCTAAATTGGGAATTTTGCATATTGTTTTAGCTCAGGAAATTATTTCTAACAACTTAGCCCAAGACTAGGTCTGTTCTTTTATAATTTAACAGCTAGAATTTCAAAATGGAACTGAGTCTAGGGAGAAGCTGAGAATGATTGCTATACCCCCAAACTTGAAGAAGCTTTCATTCTACCTTCTGAACCCACCCTCAATCCCTTTTAACTATACTAAGAAATACTTTTAAGGATGAGAAAATTAGTCATCAAAGATTCTTGCTGCCATCCATGCAAAACTAGAAGAAGAAGACCCTGAGGCTACCAATAGTGACTGGAACCAATTGCTCAATCACTCAATATTTATTATATGTCAGACACTGTCAGGCATACAAATACAAAAAATTAAAGGCCTTTCTCAAGATGAACTGGTAAACGCCTGTCTAAGTATAGAGAGAATAAATTCAACGAAATATTTATTTCAGGCATATTTGATGGCTAATACAAAGTCATGGAAACAGGAGTTGGAAGAGAGAGAAGGGAAGTTGGCCACATTCCAGAGGGTGAAAAGGGGAGGAATGCCCAATAAGGTAGGAAAGATAGGTTGGGGTCAAGTTGTGATGGGCTTTCAGAGTGAAACAAAAGAGACAATTGGAATTTACTATAGTTCTTTAGTAGAGAGAGTCACATAATCATATCTGCATGTAAGGAAAAGTACTTTGATTTCTGAGAGTTGAATGGTCTTGCAGTGAGTGACAAAGTTCAAGCAAGGAGATTGGTTAAAAGACTACTTATTAGTAATTATCTTGATGAGATGACAAGAATCCGAACTAAAGTGGTTGCTTTGCAAGCAAAGAGAAAAAGATTAACCATGAGAGAAGTTGTAGAAGGGAAAAAGAAAAGCAAGATTTGAAGGAATTTGGAAAATTCTGCTTTGTTAGATCAAGGACTTAATTCCATTTCCTTGAGGCTATGACTATCTAAACCGAATCTCTTTTGTAATATGGGGCACATTGGATGATTGTTTTCTAGAAGTCCACATGAATGCCATTTGTTACTAGGGTTCAGACTCACATATCCAGTAGACTCTTGGGCTACAAACACAAAAAGTAACAACCTTCAGTTTCCAGTATGAGAACAACCTTCAAAACTTCAACTATCCATGGCTTATTTAGAAAATAAGGCCTGAAGAATTGCTTGATAAACAAAGAAGTTAAATGACTTGTCAGGGGTTACAAAGCTAGTATCAGACAAAATCTGAACCTAGATATTTCTGACTATAAACTTAACACATTCTCCATTATGGCATGTTTTATCTATCAGCATCAACCAAAGCAAAAAAAAAAAAAAAAAAAGGATACAATGAATAAAAAAATCTTTATTAAGTACTTAGGCCCTTCAGAGAGTTTATATTCTAATTGGGTATGATAATTCAGATAACAAAGTTCAATTTCAGGGAAGATGAAATGCCTCAGAAGTCACAAGGATTTAGTGATGGGTCAGATGAGAACATCCAGAAGATATGATGTGATGTCTGTCCTTCATTCTGGAAGAACACCATGACATCAGGGAGGTGATGCCATGACAAGCTCATGAATTGGATTTGAGTGAGGAGAGGGCTGTGCTAAGTCACCAGGCTCACTTTCTCCTCTAGAGTCATCTGGGTCCAATGTACAGATATGAATCAGAATGACTAGAGATGCAAGGCACTCAAGATTAAGTGACTTACCTAAGGTCACACAGCTAATGTCAAATATCTGAGGCTGGATTCGAATTCTTGTTCTCCTGACTCCAAGATCAATGCTCTATTCATTGCATCATCTACTGATCCTCCAGTAGATAGAAAGGAATAGTGTCAGTGAAGGACTCCATGAAAAGGAAGCTAGAAAGGCATGTTATCCTCCTTATTATCCCAAGAATTTCATTTATTAATCAGAGGTTGTTAAAATGATGTGAGAAATCATGATTGCTTTATAAAGCAGTTGAAATTTGTTTTTTTCTTCTTCCTCTACTGCAATACTTACCATCACTGGAAAGGGGATACTGAGGGTTTGAATGGAACAAAGATATGTATTCTTTCGTGGAGATGGAAGGGGTGGGGATAAGAAGTTATTGTCCTATCCAGGTGGGGGAAAGGAGACAGGAGCATTTGTAAGAAGGTTGGGGATGAGGACACATAACAACATTTTAACTGCTGGATCTGATGGTCTCCAGATAAACTGTCATGTCAGGACTGGGAAGAGTAAAGAAATATATCTACCAATTTCTTTTTTTTAAAATAGCATTATGATTTTTATTATATACTTTAACAGAAAAATATCCTATAAGGAGCAGATTCACAGGTTAATGTACAATTCTATTTTTGTTCTACTTTTAAAAATCTATAAATATTTTATTTGTTTCCAATTATATACAATAGTAGTTTCCACCAATCATTTTTTTTGCAAGGGTTTGAATTTTACATTTTCCCCCTCCCTCCCTTGCCTCTCCCCTCCTCCCAACAGAAGGCAATCTGATATAGTCTTTATATATGTTTTGCTGGTATGCATAGACTGAAATAGAATGTATTGAGAAAAAAAATCTCCTTAAGAAAGAAAGAAAATAATAGCAATAGCCAAATTATGTAATACATAAGACTACTTTTTTTAAAAATTGAAGATAATAATCTTTGATTTTGTTTAAATTACATAGTTACTTCTCTGGATATAGATAGTAATCTCTATCATGAATCCCCTAAAATTGTCCCTGATCATTGCACTGATGGAGTGAGCAAGCCCATCAAGGATGATCATCACCCCCATGTTGTTGTTAAGGTGTACAATGTTCTTTTGGTTCTGCTCGCCTCACTCAACATCAGTTCATGTAAGTTTTTCCAGGCTTCTCTGGAATTCCATCCCTCCTGATTTCTAATAGAACAATAATGTTCCTGCATATACATATACCACAATTTGTCCAACCATTCCCCAATTGATGGACATTCCTTCAATTTCTAATTCTTTGCCATCTCCAATAGAGCTGCTATGAATATTTTTGTACAAGTAATGTTTTTACCCTTTTTCATGATTTCTTCAGAGTAGAGACCCAGTAGTGATATTGCTGAATCCAAAGGTCTGCACATTTTTCTTGCCCTGTGGGCATAATTTCAAATTGCTTTCCAGAAAGTCTGGATCAGTTCAGTTCCACCAATAATACATTAGTGTGAGAAATGTATCAACTCATTTCAATGAGGTTCTATTATACAAAATTCAAACAGAAGAATAATTCCCCCCAAATGGTGACATTTTTCTAAACTCTGCCATTTGCAGATGACATGTGGATTACACCAACTCAATTCAATCCAATCCTCCTCCCTAGGAGGACTGACATTTCTAGGAGCATCTTTATTGTCCCAAAAGAGATAAGCCTAGTAATTCACATTTGGGAAAAAAAAAGTAGATGAAGACTACCTATTGCCTAGATGAACAAAATGGTATGGGAAATCCATTGAGTTAGTCCATCTGTGTGTGTGTGTGTGTGTGTGTGTGTTTATCTTAAAGAGGCCATGTGATATAAAATTGTGAAAGAATCTTATTGATTAAGCTGCCTGATACCCCCAAAGCTAATCAACTTAACCCCAATGCTTTCCTGCTGCTGTTATTCAGTGACAAATTGTTCGACCTCACAAAACACAAAATGACAGTGGAAAACACACATAGTTTTGCATCTAGGATTTTATATGATAACACAGATTAATTATCTTAGAAGTAACATAACAAAAATCAAGAATTGCACAAGGAAATGGGTCTGCCATTGAGCCAGAGAGCTAACACACAGATAGCACAAATGCCACAATTATCAATGAAATATCACCAGAATGAGAGAGACGTTAGCAGTGTATTAGGGGAATCCTTTTTGTAGAATTAGTAAAAGATAAGTCAAGTGTGAGATGGTTTGAACAATTTGTGATTTATGCTTGTAGAAGGGGGTTCACAGTGATGAAGTAAATGATCTCACTGAACAGCTTGTTCTTTTAATAGCATTATATCTCTACACAAGAACTGGTAATAGAATATCTCAATCAAAATATATATATATCTAAAACCTTTTTCATCATGGTTGTTATTAGGATCTCTGGCATGTCTGCTTTTAATTCAGCAAACATTTATTTGTTGTTCAGTCATGCTTACTTTTCAGAACCCCATTCAGAGTTTTCTTGGCTAAGATACTAGAGGCACTTGCCATATCCTTCTCCAACTTATTTTACAGATGAGGAACTAAAGCAAACAGGATTAAGTGACTTGCCAAGGGTCACAAAACAGGTAAATATGTAAGACCAGATTTGAAGTTAAAAAGATGAGTCTTCTGAACTCCAAGCTCAACAATTTATCCACTGCAACAACTAGTTGTTCCAGCATTTATTTAGGAATTATTATATACTTGGTCACTTATTAGATAGATACAAGGATAAAAAAACACAAAGTATTCTGTTGGAATTTTGATTTTCCTTTTTCTTTGAGGCAATGACTACTTTGCTGTGCTGGGAAAAAAATCCTCGAAACTTTTTGACCAAGGATTTTTTTTTGAAACACAGTTTTTAAATTTATTCTTTTTAGCATAAATTATGCCCACTTTTCTTTTCCCTTACTTATCTTTTGAAAACCTGGGAAGTAATATATGAAAATTAAGTGGATGGTTAAAGTACTCTTAATTATAACACATTTCAAGATATATGTGCAAAGGACTTCACTAGACATGCATGTTTAACATTTTAGAGGAACTGTTCCTCTGTCTTCTAAGATGAAATGACAGGCTCATGTCAGGTTTTTTTTGTGCATCAACAGAATTAAAAGTCTTTTCCTGGAAACAACTTTTGCCTTATTTCATACTGATATGCTTAAAACTCTGTATCTTGTCAGAATGGAACAAAATGGGGGGAAATACATCCCCCAACTCTCACATAGACACCCAGAATGAGTTTTGCCTTAAAAATTGAGGGGACTGCAATGCCAAAAATGGCAACAAAGTATTACTATCCATAATGTTTTGAAACAGTAAATTCTAATCTAAAGGAGAGGTCCAAGTTAATACGTAATTTCATTGTTCAGTTTTTTCAGATGTGTCTGACTCTTCATGACCCCACTTGGGGCTTTCTTGGAAGATATTAGAGTGATTTGCCAATTCCTTCTTTAGCTCATTTTAGAAATAAAGAAACTGAGGCAAACAGAGCTGAGTCACACAACTAGGTAGTATCTGAAGCTCAATTTGAACTCAAATGTTCCTTACTCCAGCTAGTTGCCCAGGATCATTTATTTCTTAGACATGGAAAAAACCCTATGCTGATTTCTAAATCACACAATAAAAATCAGCTAAGTTCCCTAAAATATACACTTTGAAATAACCAATACAATATCACATTCAAACTACCATAAGCAAATTTGCCACGCCAAGGATGGTGGAAATGAGAATGGGGTGGTTTGGAATTCCATGAATAAAAGCTATCAGACAGATTGATAGAGAAGCTGTGGGCAGTGATGGCTGAAGATCAGACTCCACTTGGTTTGGTCCCAATGTGGTTCAAGTCAGTCTCCTTTCAGTTCTAAGTACCTGGAGGGTCGTGATGTAATTTCTTCTCATATCTCAGGTCATTAGCAATGTGTACTTTCCTGATTCTTTTTTCTTGGTTGAATATTTGCTTTCTGCTATAGCAGAGTGATAAGTTTGGTTCAGTGTGACCTGCTTCTGAGGTTGTTTATATCAAAGTCCATTATTGATGTGCTTTGTGGTGACTATTTGGTGTTTAATAAATAACTCATGATGAAGAAAATCTAGTAATGTTGGTCAAGTTGGATGTTTGGCAAGGTGAGTGATAGGTTTAGATAAGATACAAAGTCTTAAGTGCAGATATAGAGAATGGAGATCATTGGCAGGGCTAATCTTCAAACTTAATTGTGCATGAGGCTTCCCTCATATAAGTTATACTGAGATTATGGTTATATACAGAGATCATACCTGAATGAATAGATACAACTGGTGGAGTCCAAGGTTCCAAGTGGATCTTTTCTATTGTTAGAATTTTGGGAATCTGTAACTTGATATACTGACTTTTGTTTTCATGGTTCAGTAGAAAAAGAGATAGATATGGAATCAGAGCTTCTTAGTTCAAATCCCAATTCATATACTTAATTCTTGTGTGATCTTGGACATCATTTCCATGGGCTTCAATTTCCTGAGGAGAGATCAGCTAGATAGATCAGAGTTGTCAAGCTCATGGTCTCAGGGGCAATCAAATGCAATTGAAAATATTTAGCCAAATAAATAAAGATCCAAAACAACATAGATAATGCCAATTTGTGCTTTTCTAAGTTATTACTATGCCCACAAGGATTCCTTTATATACAAGTTTGATATAACTGGTCTAGATGACTTCTAAGTACCTTCAAGTACAAAATGATCTGGAGCAATATTGTTCTACTCCAATTGTTCTTGCTCTTTAAGACCTTTAAAAGCTTCATTTAGCTACTCAGGGGAGGGTTCTGAGTAACCAAATTGGTAACTGTATCATATTCTTCTTGGAGCCTTCTGAGTGTAATTCAAAACACAATTCCATAATCTCAGAATGAATTGGATTTCAGCAAGGGGATATACTCATTTTTTTCTTAGAATATAAAGCATTACAGAACTTGGAGTCAAAGGACCTGAGTTTGCCTTTCAGTTGTCATTTACTATTTATTTTATGTAACCTTAGGCAAGTGACTTAACATTTCTGGGTCTCATTTATCTATAAAATGTGGGGTTGAACCAAAGGATCTAAGGCCATTTATAGCCTGAGATCATAGAACTTTGACCCTTTTTTGATGTGTATGTCATAGATCCCTCTAGTAATTTCATAAGGCTTATGTATCTCTTCTCAGAATAATATTTTAACATTTCTAAATTAAAATATATGGGGTTGCAAAGGAAGTTAATTATATTGAACCACAGTAATTAAAATATTTTTAAATGATTAAATATCTTCTCTAGATAATATGCTGTTAAAGGACAGCTCAACATAGGCTCACGTTTATATTTCTACCAACAACTGGAAAGGATTGGAAGTATTAGACTGACCATGCTCTGTGGAGACAGCAGTCAAGAACACTTCATCACTTGGAACCCCAGGAGTAAACAACAGTTGTACCTTCCTACATTGAGAGAAAGGGAAGGCTTCAGAACTAGGTTCCCAGCACTGCTTGGTTTTGATCTACTTCTTTACTGGGCTCATACTGAAGGAACCTCCTTGCAAGGGAGATTGGCACTTGGCTATGCAAGGCTTCTTATGCCAATTTAAGAAGGTTGTATTTTATTCTTTAGGAGAAAAGGAATCACTTGGAATTTTTGAGCTTTGACCAGACTCTTGAATTCTGAAGATAGCCTGCATGAAAGATAAATTAGAAAAATGAGACACTACTTAGGGATAAAAGTTAAGAGGATACCATGATAGTCTACTTTAGGAATAACAGAAGCATGAACTAGGTTGATGGCTCTGTGAGTGGGGGAAATGGAACTTAGTTGACAAATATTCTAGAGCTAGATGGTATACACAATGGCATTTGGCAACTGACTCACTGTGGGAATTGAGGGAGATGGGAAGAGTTCAAGACTTTAGACTCTGATCCTGGATATAAGGCTAATGGTATCATTAACAAAAAGGGAAATTAGGAGGAAGAATGGAATTGGGGGGGGGTAGATGTGGAGGGGCAAGTATTTAAATTTTGATTGAGACACATTGAGTTTGATGTGCTACCAGTATATCCAGGAAGAGATCATGTGATGATAATTGACACACATTTGGTGCTCAAAGATTTGTGAAGAACTTTGCGTACATGATTTCATTTGGTTTTAGAGTAATCCTGTGAATTAAGAACTCTAGGAATTATTATTATTCCTATTTTATGGGTGAGGAAACTAAGCCTCAGTGAGATTGAATGACTTGTCTGTGGTCAAACTGCTAATCAGTATTAGAGGCAAGATTTGATTCTTCTTGATTCAACAGTCTAAGTGTGACATAACTGCTGCTTCAATATTTTTCACTCCTGCTGCATGACTTAGCATTATCCAAAAAGGCATCTTTTCTAGAAAAATATGCATTATTAAAATATCTATTGCTAACTGCATTGCAGTTCTAGGCTTTACCATATTATTGGTAGCCCCTGATCACTACACAGTTTAGCAAAGGTTTTAAATGCATTGTAAAAACTTAGTGAAGCAACCTATTTTATTACCTAATTTATATTTTATTTCCTCACAGAACTAACTCCATCTAAATATTGTTAATTCATTCCCTTAATTCCCTTTGCATATAAATTAGTACTGTAGTTATAGAAATGCTAGAATGTTCTAGGGAGGGTTCTTCTTTTAGTTCAAGTTAGCCCACTGGAGCTGGGTTAAAAGAAAGGTACATTTAAAAATCTTGTCCAGACTTGATTGTTACATAGAACATTCAAAAAAAATCAGTTGAATAAATCCCCACTGATCATTTTCAAAGATGAATTTTTTTGGATATACTAAAAATGGCACTGGAAAAGTTAATTACTACTGATTTTTATAAAATGGACTGTAGTATTTTTACAAACTCTTTTTAGGCTATCATTCTGTATGAAAGCTCTATAAACTCATTGTATGATGTTCTGTCTTATAATTTGTATCAGACTCTGAAAACAAAAGAATTTTTTCCTTTTGGAATTCTGGGCAGCAGTTCAGAATGTGAACTTGAGAACATTTCTGTCTTTCTCGCTTCCCCCTCTCTTCTACCCCTCTTCATACCGCTACCCCCTTCTCTTCACTATGCATTCCATGAAGCAGTGAATGATTTGGATATAGTACTTACTGTACACAGTTCAGACAAGGCCTTTTGGAGAGGGTAGGACTCTATATTCAGCCATATGGTGTACTGAGTTTTGGGGGAGAAAACCACTATATGATAATCTGAGATCTTAGTTAGAAAAAGAAAAGGCGTGTGACTAGAAATAGAAAAACAAATCCATATGTCTATACTGGTGTATGTACTCACCAGTGTTAAACAAATGCCCTGGATAAGTGTTTTTAGATGGTCAGCTGAGGGCTGGCAGATTTAATTTCTAAAGAATCTGTACACCAGTTTGTCCTGGTTCCTTGCACTCCATTTGGGTTGGAGGATTTCGAGCTGGTTTTATTTCAGTGTTGTAAATCAGTAGTTATATTTTTAAAAAGACATTGTCAATTCCTTTGAGGAAGGAAATGTTCATTTTAAAGCATTTGCAGAATATGAATTATGATTCTAGCCATTTAAATTTTTACATTGCAGTTATTAAAACTTCAGTATAAAAGCATTCGTGAAATACTGATACATTCTAGAAGTATATTAAGGAGGCTCCACTCCCCCATGAACCCCAGAATTGGTTGTTATTAATGATGCAAAATTCTGCCATAATTATTAGGACAAAAATCACCTTTTAATTTATGGTGAATTTTAAAACACTAAAAGTGAAATGAAAACTTCTTTGAGATCTTAATTTCTTTCAAAATTTATAGTTAATTATCTCATGTTTAGCCTTAAAGTGATAATAGTCATTAGAATATAACTATATATATATATATATATATAATTCTCTGATATTAGTAGGTATTTTCAATGAAATATTTATTTTCTTAAAATTCAATATTTATTAAGTATTAAGGGTAAAAGACTATTATGCTAGAAGAGAGACAGAGAGAGAGAGAAGAAACGAAAAGAGAAGAGAAGAGAAGAGCCCCAAGATGGATTTTTGAGTAACAACCACCCAGAGAGAATGGGATATGGATGAATATATTTATAAATGTCTTATTTATTTATAAATGTCTTACCTCTTCTGCTTCTATTCAAGTCTTACTGAACAGAGCTGGAAGAAATCATTCAGTGGAGTCTACCAATTTTACTACAAATTTTTTATCTACCTAAACTATACCATCACTACAGCAAGACAATCCTTTTAGTCCTTCCTAATTGATTCTTTGTCCCACTCCCACAGAGATTGTTCTAAGATTTGCCTCCCACACTTACAGCTTCTCTACTTTGTCAGTTGTGGATTGTACCTTATACCTTACTGATAAAATAAAGACCACTAGTTACCAACTGCTTTTCATCCCTTTCACTTCACCTCAAAACCCTCAGACATCACCCACTTCCACATTCCTCTGATGAGTTAGCTCTTTTCCTCACCAAGGTCAACCCCTCGACATGTGCTATTGATCTTATACCTTTTTTGTCTTCTTCGCAAGACTGTTCCCACAATGATTTCTTTTCTCTAGTCTTCAATATTCCCCATCTAACTCATTTCTTCCATATTATTGAGAAACTTTCTCAAACCTCCCTTGTCCTTTGGGGTATGATTATGGGACCTTTCTTCTGTCTTTCACTCCCTTAGTTATATGTCAGAAGGGAGATCTCTGGGTTATGAATATTTTAAATTCTATTTTTTTAAAAAGACATCATTTGAAAGCAAAACTTTTGATACTTAGCAAGAGGGCAAAAGTGTCATTTTTCTTAGCAGTCAAACATTTCACAACTACTAGAATTTTTAAAGAAATGTATGTATTCATATATTCATTATTTTGATATTCAGCTTCTTCTCAAATTCTTCAGTGATCTCTGCAATAGTCACACATGTGATATGGACCCAAGCTATTGTGTTCTTGACAACCTGTTATTTGATAACACAAACAAGTTACCTAAGATCACTATTGTTTTTAACCACTATCAGGCTTTGGACAATTTGACAGTCTCTGAGAAGTTTATATTATTATAGTACCTGGTCATCCATTCTTGGGTCTATCCTGAGCTTGCAAGTCCTTTCTTGTATTAATAAAAAAGCATTTTAGTTACAAGCGAGCTGGAATTTTAGGAAAATAACATAATAACTGGAAGAGATAAATATCTTTCTCATTTTATCTAAACAATTCTAATCTCAGCATTTAATGTTATTACATTAAATACAACAAAGAATTACTAAGTGCCAGGTGTATGTGGAAGTACTATTCTTAACCATTAGAGATCCTGATAGAAATGATGAAATTAAAATGCATATAGAGCCAAACATTTTTAGACTTGGCTAATGTGAAAATTTGATTCTCAAGTTTATGCAGACATGTTTTGAGTGCTTTATTTTGGGGGTATGTTTAATTTAAAAAATTTTACTCAATGAGAAGGAGGAATAATGGAAGGGAAAGATTATTAAAAAACACAACCAAAGGATATTTATGCTGTGATATACCACATTTATTTTAATATTATTTATTGCTATATAATGGAACTCAATTCAAACTTGAGTGCAGAACTATTACATCAAAGAAGAATGTTGAGAATAAACTATCAATTTGCTATATTATCTATACCAATGATTTATTTTTTGCCCAGATCTTGATTAAGAATATAAATCCCTTCAAATCTGCCCTCAGACACTTAATAATTACCTAGCTGTGTGGCTTTGGGCAAGCCACTTAACCCCATTGCCTTGCAAAAACTAAAAAAAAAATATATATATATATATATATGTATATATATACACACATATACATATATATATATATATATATATATATATATAATATATCCCCAAAATGCCTTTATCACTTTTCAGAAGATCTTCCTTAGAAGATTTTCTTTCTTGCCCCTTTTCTGCTTTTTCTAATCATCATAGAAGGAAACCCTATCTGATTATCAGATCCACTCTTCTTTCTGGTTTTGGATGGCCAGCCTTCTTTAGCTCCACAAACTGCTGAATAGACATGGTTGTTCATGTCACTTGGTTGACCAAGGGATTAGATAATCCCAGTCTGATCTGTAAAATGGAGGATCTTTGTATCTTGCCATCAGTTCTGCTGCTGAGTCCTAAAGACTATTAGTCTCTTCCATACCTCATTAGTGATATTTTTGATTAAGATAAAAAATAGTCAAGATTCATGGAATTTTAAGCTGGAGAAGAGTGGCTTGGTAATCATTTCCATATATTTGTATGTCTTCCAATAGGCATTACACACATATAAACACATACATGTAAATGTATGTGTTTATATGTGTATATATTTATATTTTATATATATATATGAATATATGAATACATACTTTCTAACTTTTAGAATAGGGGCAGGGAACCTCCAGGTAATGTTGATCTGGCATTGCCAAAGCAACTACAGGCAGGGATCAAAATTCAATATATCTAGTACCTTTTTAGGGTTGAATTAATTAAATGTTTGACTACATATAACCCTGAATGATGTTATAAATATCCAAATAGCCATTGACAGAAAAAGGTTCCCCACCTTTGTTTTAGAAAAATCTAATAAAAAGGTTAAATTGTAAAAATAAAAACAATTTCTCCTGTTTAGCAACATTTATCATCACAAAATTTATTGAAATTTGTGTTTAGTACTGTGATCCTTTTTAAAGAGAAATAAAGTTTAGCCATGATCCTTTTGATTTCAAGGAATTTAAAGGCTAAAGAGCAAATAAAAAGACCAACACAGAGAGCTACAATTCACAATATGAATAGATGCTATTAATGCATGCTCTCTAGATTTATGACTGATAGAGGGTCTCACTTGCAAATTGGCCTAATTTTTGCCACTGTGTTGGAGTACTTTATTTTCTTTTATAAAATTCTCATAATTAGAGGCATGTATAGCTTGAATAGGTTTAATTATTATGTTGATGACTATCAGCTATGTATATCCATTCCAGTTCGGTCTGCTGAGCCCCAGTGTCTCAACACCAGCTGCCTTTCAGACATGTTCAACTGGATGTCCCATAAAAATCTCAAATTCATCATGCCCTAAACCAATTCATTATCTTTTCCCAAAGCCAACTTTCTTCTAAGCTTCCAAGTTTCCATCAAGGATACCATGAACCTTCCAGTCAATCAGTTTCCCCATCTCAATGTTGTTTTTGATTTTTCACTCCACATATTTATTCATTTGCCAAATCTTCACAATATATGTTATATCTATGCCCTTATTTTTGCTCACATAGCCACCACAGTAGTTCAGGTCATCATCACCACTCTCCTGGACTATTGAAATGTCCTCCTTATTGGTCTCTTCCCATTTCAGTCTATTCTCCACTCAAATTGTGAAAGTAATTTTTCTAAAGTGCTATTCTCTTCTTCAATAAACTCCAAATGGTTTTCTATTACCTATAGGATCACATTAAATTCTCTGTTAGGCATTTAAAAACCTCCAGAATTTAAGTGACTCCTTCCTACCTTTCTGGACTTAATAAAGTTTATCAGGGTATGCTGGAGTTAGCTCTAATTGATTCCTCAAGAGTGGATTGTTAAATTTTCAGTTTGTATATTTATACCTCAGAAATTGCCACACACTACAAACTAAGGCTAGATTTAGTGTTTTGTTGATGTTATAGACTTAAGAAAATGATAAAGAAAATGTTAATATTGCATATTACATTTAAAAGTTTATCATGTGTACATTTTTTTTCTTTTTATCTGAAGAACTTGTTATACATTTACCAGCATACTCTGACTTTAGTCCTCTTCAGACACACTATTGTCTAGCCAAAATAGCTTTCTTATCAGTCCTCATAAAAAGAAATTAATCTCTGATTTCACTGACTTTACATCATCTGTGCCCAATACTCAGAATGCTCAGATGCCCCTTCTGCATGAAACTTCCTGATCCCCAAACTTCTAATGGTTCCTCCTATCCCTTATATCTCTTTCATATGTAACTACAAACACACTGTGCATGTTGTCTTGTAATGTCCTCAAGGATGTAGGCTGTTTAGTGACTGTCACATCTCTAGCATCTAGCACAATATAAGTACACAGGAGGCACTAAGTTCATAATAGGGTTATTTTTTGAGTTGATTGATATCCATAATAATTTGTAATTACCCAAATAGAATATTTGTTTCAAATGTCTCTGAATTTTAAAATTAGAAAAGATTATTTCTTCAAAGGATCATAGATTTAAAAATGAAAAAGATCTTGGAGTTCATCTGATCTATTCCTATTCCTTCATTATCTAAAAATTATTTTTGAGGCAATCAGGGTTAAGTGACTTGTCCAGGGTCACACAAATGATAAGTGCCTGAGGCTGGATTTCAACTGAGGTTCTCTTAACCCCAGGACCAATATTTTATCTATTGCTCCACCTAGCTGCCCCTCTCTACTCCATTTTTTCAAATTATGAAACTAATTCCCAAACAATTGAAGTGAATTGCCAAAATCTAGGTAGCTGGTCAGCAGTAAAGATAAGGCTAGAAGCACTATCTCCTGCTTTAGCCTCAATAAACCTTTCATCACAGCTTCCAGACATTTATAAATGCCTATAAAATATGAAGAAGGAATTCTTTAGATATTCCTAATATACTTACCTAACTTCTTTTCCTCTCCTTTAGAATATATAAAAAAGAACTGATTTTAAAGCACACAATAGAAACATAGGAAATTAAAGTTGGATCAAAAACTGCATTATTATAGGTTTTGAGTTATTATTATATATATTTAATATGTCCACTGCTTACAGTTTTTCCTCAATATCTGGATATATTACACAGGCCGAATTCATGATCAACTCTTAAAACCCTGATCCAGGAAGAGAGTAGAAAAATATTTCAAATTTTTGTTGTAGGTTAAAAAAAAGTCCATTATCAAATAGAAGATGGAAAAAAATGTCTAGTTGACTCTGGGGCTTTCACTAAACTGGCCATGAATGCTGAAACCATCTGTTTTTCTGGACGTTTGTCAGGGTGAGTGTAGCAGAGGCAGCTGTTTGAAAAGGAACCCTTTGGATGATGAACCAGTCCATTGTTTCTAAGCAATTCACTCGCATTCAGAGGCTCTACCCAAGCGTACCATAGAGCAATCAAAATCAAACTATTGTTTGTACCAATCATATTGATCTGAAAAGAACGTGGTGGGATGACCCTATTGTCCAGGCAGATCATCTCTCTGAGCAGCTGTATGCGGGCCAATATGTACCGCCGTAGGAGACACACTTGGAAGCTAGAGGGCTCTCTGCACCCTACTGGGGGAGAAGAAAAGATGAGACCAGATTGAATTGTAGTTTAAAGCAAAATAAAAGAAAAAAAAATGAAGACACAGTTCTGTTGGTATTACTAGTAATTTTCTTTTACCCAAATCATTGACATTAACACTATGGTGCCAAAGCTATTCGTAAATTAAAGCTGATTGCTTTTTCCCTCTGTAAGCTATAAATCCAGAATTTTCATAAATAAGATAATTCCTTTAAATTGCAACACAAAGAAGGGATTTGATCAGGTTTCCAGTGTCAAATATTGAGAGGTCTTATTTTTGTTTGCTTTATATAATAGAAAATTGAGCATTTTTGACTAGTTTGGAATCATTCATATACAGTTTAAAGTTTTAGTTTGTATTTTATCACAATAAAAGTATAGAAACTGCCTTTAAAATAATGCCACATTCTCCAAAAAGATTAAATCGATTTAAAAAATTATCCAGAATGGAAGGAAAAAATGTAATGCACATCATAAAATTGATAAGAGCTTTTTCGTTTTTAGAGTAACTAGGAAAATAGCACTTCACCCATTAACATTTAAGCTTTTTCGTTGTCCTTGTCACTTCATTGCATGCATGCTAATACCTTCTCATATAAAATTTAATCTGTTGAACTAAATGAAGGAATTAGTATCTGAAAGACATCTTTCATTAAGCAATTAACGAATCTCTCTAACAAATCTACAAAAGCATATGTGTTTATATTGAATAAGTATTTGTATGATCAGCCAATTATAGCATAGGCATATATTTAGACCTGCTTCTAATATCACTATAGCCATAGTTAAATTCACTGCACTCTTGGGCTTTACTTTATATGTGGTAGGAGATATCAAACTATTGAACATGAATTTAAATTTGTACATTTATTGTGTTTAAGAATTCTTGTGCAAGATAACTTTCAGATATTGATATTTTTGATAAAATTTTGTTTTGCATTATAACGTTTGAAGAAATAAGATATGCAGCATAGGTCCCAAAAGCAAACCCATTAGAAAGGGGACATATCCCAAAATATTTCAAGAGTTGTAAGATATATTTATAAGAGTACCATCAAGACCACATGTACCAACTAACTAGTATGACTTGCACCTCAGTTTAGAAATCAGTCAGTCATTCTGTTATACTTAGTTTTAGGCTTGGGATCATAGATCTAGAGCTGGAAGGGATCTTGGAAGTCATTCAATTTATCCTCACATACTATTTTGAACTCTTAAAAAGACCTTACTTGGTACTGAAATGAAGAAAGTTTTCAACTTATTTAGTTCAAATAACCATCGCGCAAATAATTCTTACTCAATGTTTTCCATTGGATTTTAAGCTCCAAAAAGGCAGGGAGTATATTTTATCTAAGCATCATCTAACTCTTAGAACCTGATTGGTTGATATGAACATAATTAGGATGTTCTTTGAGTCAATGAATGAATGAAACACAACCTGAGTAAGTGATCTGTCATCTATTGACTCCAAGTCTTAAGTTAAGTTATCTTAGTACCGTTGGGTAATCTACTATTGTTTGGGCCTACTTGGGTCAATATGGCACCATAGTAAGCTGTCAGAAGGTCCATTATGTGGTTATCATAGCTATGTGATTCCAATATGTTTAATTTATTTGTCTGATTTCCACTGTCAAATATTTTAGGTTTTTGCAAGGCAGTGGAGTTAAGTGACTTGTTCAAGGTCACACAGCTAGGTAATTATTAAGTGTCTGAAGTCATATTTAAACTCAGGTCCTCCTGAACTCAGGGCTGGGGCTTTGTATACACTGTGCCATCTAGCTGCCCCTTGTTTGATTTATTCTTAAAATATACTCAAAAATCTCAACATAAATTGATTAAAATTATCAATTTATTGGACTAATTTGACATCTTGTAAATAATGCCATAGAGAAGTCTAACTGAAGCATCCCCATTTGGCTTAAACTTCTCACATATATTTTGAATAATATTAGTAAACAAAAAAGATTATTTCAGAAAATTGAATTTTTAATTAATTTGATTTTTCTGTATTGCATTTTAACATTTTTCTTTTTATGATTACCAAATTTTGTTTCAACATATACACATCAAAGGAAATTCAGTTAAATCTCCTATAGTGTATTATCCCCTAAAACAGTGAAGCAAAAACATGAAAGGTATACTCAATTTTTAGGGGAAATATTCAAATCATAATTTAAAAAAACATGATGATAAAAAAAGAAAATTTCATGTGAGAACTTATAACCAGTGCTTATCAATGTTTTTGAATGAAGCATAGCTTCAACACCATACATACATACATGATTCACAGAATGATTTTTAAGATTTTATAATATCTTGGGGTAGCTAAATGGCAAATATAGAGCAGGATAGATCAGGATCCTGGAGTCAGGAGGATCTGAGTTCAAATCTGCCCTTAGACTTTTAATAATTACCTAGCTGTATAACCTTGGGCAAGTCACTTCACCCCATTGTCTTGCAAAATAAAACAAAAAAACAAACAAAAAATAAATTCTTCCCTCATCTAAGAAAGATTGGATTTTGTTCATGCATTTTCTCATGCAAGAATTTGAATTAAAACAACTTAGAAAGATTTTCAATATTAAGGGTTGAAATAAAATTTTTATATACTTCAAGAACAAGAAAATCAACATAGCCTAACATCTGATCATTTGAGACTTCATTATATGTCATAAATCAGAATATTAGTATTCTTCCTTTTATCTACTATGAAAAAAGGACAAAAAATAGAAGAGGTTGTTATACTCAAGGAGACACCTACAAGAAGAGTATAATTTTTAAAGATTTAGTTAAAATTTTAAAAATAATATAAGAATATTATTCATTGCATATTATAAATGTTTTTGGAAACTTCAACTGTCTTTTATGAGAAGATATCAATTACTGCCAAAAATAATGAGAAGAAAAATATGTTATAATGCCCAAAGGCTGTGTTGTGATTTTTCTCTTTTACATTTTTTTTTCCCACTGGAGTAAGATATAGAGCTAAGGGGATGAAGAGTAGTCAGGAGAAGAATAAAAATAACTGGTTGTTAGTCAACCATTTCTATGGAAATTATCAGTTGTTTAAAAACAAAAACAAAACTGGAACAGCTGTTATATTTCTTTTTATTTTCTAAGATGCTTGTCATTAGACTTATAATCTATAATTAGAATATAATTCAGAATATAATCATAGTTTCTATTTATGTAAAATTTTGCAAAGCACTTTAGATATGTTAATTATTTTTATCCTCAGAACAATTAATAAAATAAAACTAAGAGAGTAACTTGCCTACTAACAAATTATTGGAGTCATCTCCTACATTCTATTCACTGTACTAGCTACCCTAAACATAAAATTAGCTTATAGAGTTACTTTTTCACTCAACATTTTTATTACCTAATCATAGTATATTATGATAAACTGAAAAGAAATTTATATACAAAAATCTTTTTTTGATTTGTATATTTGTATATTTAGTGTTTTGCATCACTTCATGCAAGCAGTTTGTCCCCAAATTCCCCCCACCCTTTTCAATGTTCTTAGTTGTCCTTTTAGAAAGGAACCCCACAGATGTATTTCTGTAGCTCTCTGTCTGATTCTCTGTCTTTGCTTGTGTCTGTCTATTTGTCTGTCTGTCTCTATGACACGCACACACACACACACACACACACACACACACACACACACACACACACACCCTCCTACTCTCTTCTATTATTGAGGACATTTCTTTAACTTTACAGGCACAGTATCTCTCTTTGTACTGAGGATCTATAGAATATATTCCTTCCAAATTTTGGTCATCAACTAACTATACAATCTACCTGGAAGTTTAAAGCATTGTCTACTTTACAATATCCAGAATCTGTGATTATAAGATTTTGGTGAGAAAATATTAGAAAATTCTAAGAAAGAGAAAATAGAGGAAGTTTCAATTTTCAGTGAACTTTTGATTATAAATGGATCTGTTTGTATATGTTGAAGGTGATTGTTTCATTTATATGTTTTCTTGTTTCCATTTTACTGATCACTAGTACCTTTCACTTAAAGGAGCAGGTATTTAATAATCACCTACTTTGTCCAAGTTGCTAATGATAAATGCCACAGATATAAAGATGAAAGACACATTACTGATCCTCAAATAGTTTATCATCAAGTTGAAGAGATGGTTTGTTTACTAATGTCCAATGGAAATTAAAATGCAAGTGCATAGCAGAGATTTTTAAAAAGTGGTATGAAAAATTGAAGGAAGCCGAGATTGCTTCTGTTTGGAAAGAATCAGAGAAGTCTTCAAGGAAAAGGAATTTGAATTGAACATTAAAGAATGAAAAGGATAGGGGCGGCTAGGTGGCTAGTGGATAAAGCACTGGCCTTGGAGTCAGGAGTACTTGGGTGCAAATCCGGTCTCAGACACTTAAGAATTACCTAGCTGTGTGGCCTTGGGCAAGCCATTTAGCTCCATTTGCCTTGAAAAAACCTAAAAAAAGAAAAGAATGAAAAGGATTTCAAATAGGAGTAAAAATAGGAGTTTGAGTGTATTATTGAAAGGGACTGTATGGCATGAGGGAAAGTGCAAAATGAGTTTACACATCAGTGAGTATTCAGTTGGAGTAGAATATGGAATATTTGAAGATAGTTGTGAATTAATATCAGAAATCATTCCCTATTCAGAATTTCCCTATTGTAGTTGGGGACACTATCATTCTTTCAGATCCCAGGCTCAAAACTCTATTCCTCACCTATACTCACCCTATACATATACTCCATTGATAGATCTTGTGATTTTTATCTTTACTGATATATATACATATATATGTATATATATATATACATATATATGTATATATATACACACATACACAAACATACACACATATATTAAATGCATATATATATAACATAAATGTCCATATATGTATATAAATTAATGAGATATTGTAAAGGTAGAAAGATATTTGTGTATGTACACACTCACACACACACAGACACACACACACACACACACACACACACACACACACAGACACACAACAAAACCCCAAACCTAGTCCATTCCTTCATCATTTCCTCCCTATACTCTAATTCTAAAAGCTCTCCCTCTTTCAATCCATCCTCCACTCAGGCACCAGAAGTGAAGGACTAACTATGCTCCACCCTTGTTCCCTTTTAGTAATTTCCAGTGGTTCCTTAATACTTTCAATATCAAATACAAAGTCCCTAGATTGACATTTAAAGCTCTTCATGAGCCATTACTTTTTTTAACTAATTTGATTTTATTTTCTTCCCCTACGTGAACTATATATTCTAGCTTCACTGACCTATTTTCCTGTACCTTGCATTTCACATTTCATCTCTAAGTTTTGTGTTTTTGTTTTGGCTTTCTCAAATCCTTGTCTTTCTTAACCTTTTAATCCAATCTGCAGGCCTTTTTTTCATCTCTGATATGACCTTCCATCTTTTTTTACAGACTGTTATTTACATGTATGTAAAGAATGTAAACTCCTTGAGATCAGTGCCTTGCTTTCTATTCTCAGCTTAGCGCATTGCCTGGAACAATGGAAGCATTTACTAATTTCTCGTGAGATTGTGGATGACCATAAATGCTTGGTCAAATAGAGCTGTTTCTTGTTGTTGTTGTTTTTTTAAAATTTTATAGCATTTTAGTATTTTCCAATTACATATAGTTTTCAATATTCATTTTTGCTGACTTTAAATTTTTCTTCCACACTCCTTTAACTCTCCCCCTCCCTAAGACAGCAAGAAATAAAGATTATACATGTTATATCTGTTAAACATTTCCACATTAGTCATATTGTGAAAGAAGAATCAGAACAAAAGGGGGGGAAATGATAAAGATCAATGTAATTACTAAGAAAACCCAAGTTTATCATAGTTGATCATCACACAGTGTTGAAGTTACTGTGCATAATATTTTTCCTGGTTCTGCTCATTTCACTCAGCATCAGTTTGTAAAAGTAATTTCAAGTTTTCTGAAATCCAATTGCTTATCATTTCTTATAGAAACTAGTATTCTATTACATTCATATCCCAGACTTGTTCAGCTATTCCTAATTAATGGACAAGCCCTCTCTTTCCAATTCTTTGTCATTACAAATTCACTTATGAGCCCTTTTCCCTATTTTTATAATCTCTTTAGGATACAGACATAATAGTTTTATTATTGGATGCAAAGGGTATGCATAGTTTTGTAGTCCTCTGGACATAGTTACAAATTACTTTCCAGAATGTTTGAATCAGTTTACAACTCTACCAACAATCCATTAGTTCTCCAGCATTTATCAGTTTTCTTTTCTGTCATAATAGCCAATCTGATAGCTATGAGGTGGTATCTCAGAGTTGTTTTAATTAACATTTCTTTAATCAATAGTGCTTTAAAGTATTTTTTCATATGACTTTAAATAGTTTTAATTTCCTCATCTGAATACTGACTGCACATATCCTTCAGGTCAAGAGGTTTTGCCTACATCCAGTAAATAATGGGAACCTATTGAAGGTTTACAAAAAGGTCAACAGAAGAAACAAGAACTGAAGCATAAATTTCAGACTTGCAGTTCTTAATTAGAAGTTTTGATAAAATGTTGTTTATGATATGATACCTTTCTCCCAAGGAAGGTAAAGCATTACCTTTTTTTTAAGACCTGAGCTAACTTCATGAGCTTTCTTTAGTTAATACCTTTTGTAGAGTCCCTTTCCTGGACTCTTATGTGGAGTCCCACTTCTGGACTCCCTTATCTCTACCAGACAAGCATTGGAGTGGTGGGAGACAAGGACAACTAGGAAGACACGTACTTCATCAAGTGCTCCATCTATTCACCAAAACACCAGTGCCTAAATACCTTTCCAGTCTTTAATCTATTCCCATTCCCATGGCACTCAGTAAGATAAAACTCTGGTGTTCAAGGACAGCAGGTGAAGATAATTCACAGTACCTCCATACACAACGGTTCCTAACAACCTTTCCCTTTGAAAACACTAAGGAACACTAAAGTACATAGACATCATGACATCTTGTTTTATTTCACCAACATTTCTCATAAATGTTGTAATTGTCATGGTTTATCAAGGAGCAAAATTACCACCTTTATTAGTAAAGCATGGAGGGGCTTTTAGAAAAACTGTCATGATCTGGGCAGAGGGAAAACAACACAGATGATATGTATGAAGAAAAGCACAAGGTGTTCACTTAATTCAGGTGGTGTTCTTTTGCAAAGAATCATATCATATATCATCAGAGGGAGGCAACACAAGCATACATTGATAAGATTGGACAATGGGCATCAAACTAACTAGTCAATCTGAAGGCCAGTAATCATAAAAAAAAAAATCAGCAGTACTATGATGAATTCCAAAGAGCCAAACAAGTAGCTAAAAAAGGGACTGCTGCTTCTTGAGATGATCAACATTAGTTGGTGCTGGTACCATGAAATTTTAGAGTTTCATGAAACAGTTTCCCATAATAGGTAATGCAAAAAACCTAGAAAGCCCTGCCTATAGAGTTTGCCCACAATTGTTGTAAAATACTTAGTAGTTACCAAAGTGCCTGGACAATGCTAGGGACTTATGAGACCCTTGTTCATGTGTATTCACTTGCTGGAATGAGTACTGATTATAAACAAATTTCAAAAAAACCAACTTTTCAATCCTGATTGCTTTTAACCAATCCTTGAGTTATCTAATAATGTTAGCAAAGAACCTAGTCTATCAATGGAATAAATATTTATAAACCAGATTTGAATGAAAAATTTGAAGTGAAAAGGAAATACAAGTTTGATGAGAAAGACTTTTGGTAGAAATTTATTTCTAATAAGCATGTTGCACAGTTTGTGTTATGTTGCTAGGAAGTTAAAATAATTTGATAGTTTTGGCAAAATTACAAGTAGCTAATGAACAGATCATTATATTTAAAAACAAAACTCAAGCTTTTAAAGAAGAAAAGTGATGAATATAAGCAATAACCACTAAACTACTGATATGTAGAAATAAGGGGGAATTTCAGATATTTTTTCCTCTTTCCTTATTTTAAAATATTTATTATTGTGACATATGTCATATATTAGACCAATCTTTAAAATTTAAATGACTTTTATAGCAATTTCTCTGAGAAAAACACTCATTTTTCATTAGCAGATAAATCAATAGCATAATTTCCTTAAAGTTTTTTTTATCATCTTACGATAATGATATTTTTTGAAGGAGACATGACCTAAGGGAGGTGATATCTTTATATGCAAGTGAATCAGATTTGAGTGAGAACAGTTCTGTGCTAAGTCACCAGCCTCACTTTCTCCTCCAAAGTTATCTGGGTGCAGATATGAATTAGGAAAACTGTACTTGTTTCTGGATGTGAGGCAATCAAAAGTTATCTGGGTGCAGATATGAATTAGGAAAAATGTACTGTTTCTGGATGTGAGGCAATCAGGGTTAAGTGACTTGTCCAAAGTCACACAGCTAGTAAGTGACTGAGGCCGGATTTGAACTCAGGTCCTCCTTACTTCAGGACCAGCATTTTCCACTTTGATGCCCCTTTTTGCCAATTGTGTACTATTAGATGCTCATAATTCTGTTATATGTGTTTACACATGTGTACATGTATAAATGTATACCTGTATATATACATATATGTATGCATTTATGTATATCTATGCATAAGTATATATGTAACATATATGTATGTTCACCTTCATTTATTTTTGCAAAGTTTTCTCTCATGCTTCTATTTACTCCTCCATTAAACAATTAAAACAAAATACAAATAATAGTCCTTTGAAAAAATGCACATATGGGGCGGCTAGGTGGCGCAGTGGATAAAGCACCAGCCCTGGAGTCAGGAGTGCCTGGGTTCAAGTCTGGTCTCAGACACTTAATAATTACCTAGCTGTTTGGCCTTGGGCAAGCCACTTAACCCCATTGCCTTGCAAAAACTAAAAAAAAATGCACATAAGTTCAGTACAACAAATTCTCACTTTGGCTGTATCCAAAAGTGTATCTCTCATTTTAAATTTTAAGTCCATCACCTCTCTGGAATAGTAAGATATGTCCCCAATTTTCTGGATCCATAGCTTATTATTTCATTAATCCATTCCAAAATGGATTTTTTCATATAATTATTGACATTTTTTAAATTATTCTAATTCTGTTCACTTCACTGTGCATCAGGTTGTAGAGATCTTTCTAATGTTTTGAAAATGTCCATTTCACCTTTCTAATGGGACAATAATGTTCTATTATTTTCAAATATTGCATTTCATTTTGTTAAGCCATTTCTCAATATATAGTCATCTCCTTCATTAGTCTACAATGAAAAGAGTTTTTTTTTTGTGTGTGTGTGTGTGTGTGTGTGTATGTGTGTGTGTGGATATGTGTGTGTGTGTATTAGGTATATCATGGATATCTGATTTTCTTCCTTTTTTTGATCTTTGTTGTTTAGATATACCAGTTGGATAGTTGAATTAAAATATATATACAATATAATAACTTTTAGGGCAAAGTTCCAAATTGCTTTCCAGAATGGTTGAATCAATTTTAGCTTCACCAATAAAATTTGTGGTTTGTCTACTCTCCTACAGCCCCTCCAATGTTGGTAATCTTCTTTTGCCATCTTTGCCATTCTTGTGAAAATGAGGTAGTTTCAGTTGTTTTGCTTTGCATTTTTTTCAATTATTAGTAAACAACATTTTTTTTCATGTGGTTAGCTTGAAATTGATAGCTTGAATTTCTTCTTTTCTGAAATTCTTCTTCATAGCCTTTGATTATTTACCTACAAAAATTCATATTCTTTTATATTTGCATTGATTTCCTATATATCTTACATATAAGAATTTTATTTTAAAAGTTACATTTCCTTAGTTTGACCAGCATTTATTTGGCATCTACTGTGTGCTGATCATTGTGCAAAGTATTGGAGAATCAAAGAAAGTTTAAAAAATTAGTCTCTCCTTCAAGGAGCTTATTGTTTCTTTATTGCCAAGATTTTTCCACAGGGAAATCTTTTTTTCAAGTACCTTTATACCTAATTTTCATTGAATTATATTGGTTTATGCAAAAATTCTTCAACAATATGCAAAGTAGTTTTTAATTTTCTATAATCCTCTCTTAACGTTTTTAGACTTGAATTTTTCCATTATTAATATATATGAAGAATAGTGTTTTTCTTAATCCTATAGTTTATACATGATATTATTTTTATGGTTAAGTCATGTATCCATTTAAAGTTTATTTTTCTATACAGTGTAAGATATGCTCTGAAACTAATTTCTGCAATCCTACTTCCAGCTTTTCCATCATTACCAATGAGATTCTTGACATTTTGTTCTTGTTATTTGTATTTTATAACTCCATTAAATAAAGCTTTGTTAGTTTTATTAGTGCATCACTGGATAAATAAATTAATTTAGGTAATATTGTAACTTTTATCATATAGATTCCACTGACCAATGAAAAGATAATATTTTCCAAATTATTTTGTTCTGTCTTTATTCCTCCAAAAGATTTGCAGTTGTATTTGATTGAATTTATCATGATACATACAATCTCAACTATTTTTTCATTTTCTCTATTCTGAATTGAATTTGTTGATTATATAGAGGGATGCATACAATCCATATGGATTTATTTTGTATCTTGTAATTTTGCTGAAATAATTTAGTATTTCCAATATTTTAGTTGATACTTTAGAGTTCTCTAAGTAAATCATCATATTATCTGTTAAAAGTCATAATTTTACTTCCTCTGCATATACTTACTCCTTCCATTTCTCTTTTTTTGTCTCATAGCTATAACTAGCACTTCTGGTAGTTTAAATAGTAGTGGTAATAATAAGAATTCTTTCTTTACTCCTGATATTATTGGAAATAACTCTTAACTTTTCTTCATTATATATGTTTGCTGTTAGTGTCAAATACATGACTATTTATTAAATACATGACTATATATTAGTATTTATTATATACTATGATTAAGTGGTATAGTGGGATCAGATCCTTACTAGCTGTGTGACCCTGGGTATTTCACTTAACCCTGTTTGTCTCAGTTTCCACCATGGTAAAATGATCTGGAGAAGGAAGTGGAAACCACTTCAGTTATCTTTGGCAAGAAAAAAACCCAAAATATCCAGAAGAGTCAAACATGAATGAAAAAATGACTCTATTTATTATAAGAAAAGTTCTCTTCATTTTTATGCCTTCAAGTGTTTCTTGTTTTTTTAATTTAAAAATTTAAAAATACTTGGATTTTTAAAAAAAATTTTCAAATTTTATTGATATATTCATGTACTTTTTAATCATTAAAATATTTTATTTTTATACTGCCAATCAGCTTATAAACATTTATTAAATAATTATTATGTGCCAGTTAGTGTGCTTAACTACTGGGGATATAAAAAAAAAGGCAAAAGACACTCCATGTCTTCCATGAACTTACATTCTAATGTAATCTATTTAATGTGAAGTCTCCTGATTTTACATGCTTGCTTTCAAGCTTAACCTGAAATCTCA